>NW_006439191.1:6953475-6982001 GCF_000325575.1 Pteropus alecto | reverse complement strand
GTTTTCCTTGATGCTAACAATAAGCAGCCTTCAACTACTGAGAAAGGGACTGTCTATCTAAATCCTTGTGATAAAGCTACCCAGTGTCAGTACAGCATACTGAGAGCCACAAACAGCTCTATTTAAAATATATATGCATAGCACCAAATAACCAAGAGCAGGCAATTATTTGTACTTAATTTGTAAAACTGATCTGACTAGTGATGAATGAGCCATAACTAGCGACAGACATAAATTTTATAAGTCCAGTTCATGAAGTATTAATCCCATGGTCTTTTCTTGATTTTTTTTTTCTCTTGCACCTTTATTTAGTACTTGATAATTATTACCTCCTCATTAAAGCTCTCTTTTCCCCTGACTCAGTGACTTGCAAATCTTATACCCTCAGTCCTTTAAATATGTCGAGTCTGTTTCTCATGTTTCCTTCCCTTTCTACCCCTCTTTTTGGTGTGATTCTCAGGTTTCTGCTCTTTACGCTCTTCTGCAGGTGAACTCATCAGTTTTTCTTACCTCCAAATACCATCCCTCTCAAGCTGTCTACAAAAGCTCCTTAAGGGATGATAATTTAAAAAAGATGGAGAAACACTTTAGAACAATGTTGTCCGTGGTTTGGACACCCTGTGAATGCAGTACGATCTTGAATTTGTTGTAGCGGTCGTCTTGCATGTACTCTGGATTTAAATAAAATTCGCCAGTCTTTCAAAAGAAATTTGACTTTTGGATTACCATGAAACAGACGATTTTCTTTTGACCTATCATGGTTGATTTTGCATTATAACACGTCAATCTTAACGACATGCGTACTTCCGTTAATGCATCCATCGAGGACACTTTCTGCCCAGACCTCTGGTCCAGACACCAGTTGGAGAGTTCCTCTGCCAGGATCATCCTTGCGAAGGCTTCTACCGTGATCTGAAGCAAATCTGTTGATAAATCATGCTTTTTCTGCTCAGTCCCATCAACTTGCCTACTCTACTGAGATTCAAATACCCAATTATCTTTTATTCTTTTCTTCTCTTACATCTTAATAGTTCCCCTATACAGACAGTGAGCCACAGCGTACCTCTGACTGTCCCCACAGAGTTTCACCCCCCGCCCCACGCTCTCCTTTGTGTTCACATTTAAGCCTTCATAACCAAAGGTCTGGATTACGACAAAAGTTCTCCCTGCTTCTGGCCTTCTTCCTCTCAAACCAGCAAATTAGTCTCCTGAAACATTAGTTTTCATCAATTCATTCATTCTTCATCCAGTATTTATTGAACACCAATCTACTTGCCAGGAAGACATTCAAGAGAGGTAGCCGCCCAAGAGGTACCCAATTAATCTTTGTGGAAAATTTGTAAAATTCTCATATTTATTTAGATTTAGTGAATATTCTTTGAGCAACTTGACGCTGCTGATTCTTACTAGAGAGGCATGGAGTCAAATGAGCTGGGTTGCAAACTTTCTTAACAAAACAGTTTAACGTATTGAAAATTGTTCCTCAGGGGCCACTGTGAGCGCCTCACACAACCATATTAATGCTTCAATGTCCCCTTCCAGTTTGCCCTGGTACAAAGGACAAAGTCAAGGGAATGCGAGAGGAATAAAGACGTTCTTATTCTTGTTATTTATTTGCCTGGCCCCTACCTCCACATGGGGTCAAGCTTACAAATGAAAGAAGTATGGAGTAGTTGTTTCTTAAGGCTCATCAAAAAAGCCTTTGACCAAAAATATATCGCCCCCTGAGCCAACCTCATAGTGAAACTCACAAGTTAGTTTTGGGAATTAAAACATCAAAAGCTCAGCCTAAAATGCTATTAGGGAAATGACAGATTAAACCGAGTTGGCCTTTAATTTCTTACTACCAATTAAGCTATGTTTGACAACACTTCAGTTATTTCAGTCTCTCAGACATGTCTCCTTCTTTTTCGTTCCTGATGCTGTCACTCTGAGTCAGGCCCCATCAGGACCGGCGTGCCGCTTTGTGTAGGCCGAGCACCGCGTATCTGCAGGGCATGCGATCGCCATGCACTGCACAGCAGTCTGTGCTTCTTAATCAGCCTTTCCTTCTTCTCGCTCCCATCCTAGTAAGAAAAACATGATTCGCCCGTCTAGTAATAGTCTATACATAATACAGCAGAAAGGATAAGGCCCTGCCTTTCCGAACAATTTCTAGAGTATTACTCGTTTATTGACCTCACGCAGAACATGGTGACACTTGATCACTCTGTCCCTCCAACAAAAATGTCCCTTTTTTTTATCCTTTCCTAATGCATAGCCATTCTCTAAGTCTCAGCCTGAATTCTGTCTTCCATGAAATCGTCCCAACTACCCCGGCTAAGCCTCTGAACTCTTCCAACAAATATCATGTGGTCCATTCATTTGGCACATGTCCTATGGAGAAATAATTTTTTTATGTACATATTTTATTTAAAAGAGATTGTAAATTTCCCCATGATAGGAATATGATCTTTTGTTTTTGTATTTTTTATTCAAAACCAGACAATATTCATCTTGAGAAAACTTAGGAAGCTTATGCACTTATGAGCATCTTTCTATGTTTGTATTATAATTCAGTAAATGACTTAACAGAACAGATCAACGCATACAATTGATGCATTGGCCGAGCCCTCGGAAGACATCTGAAGGCACAGAGCACAGAGTAGGGAGCGTCCAGCTGAAGGTGGGCGTGAGCTGGACAAACTGGCCACAGAAACTTTTTGAATGTGAGTTGCTGCCAGGGGAACAAAATCACTTCAGCTTATAAATTGGACAAGTTAGATAAACAGAGGGAAAATTTTATTGAAAACATATTTGTCGAGTACCTACTATGTGCAGATACTCTGCTAGGCCTGAACAGGATGGCTGTAGTTAATTGTCCTCACGGAATCACTATCTAATGGGGCCTGGAACAACGTATGTTCTAGAGTCTTACGGACTCTCAGTCAGTGACTTTTTGAGTTTAACCAAACTATGTATTCAGACATTTACAATCATCACTGAGAAAGTTAGAGATTTTAAGCCAGTTTTATAAACTTAAGGGTTGAGACTGAAAGTTGTAATATGACAACATCGAGAACAAAAAGTAACAAGTCAATTGCATTTTAGAACTTTTCTAATTTATGAGGACCAAAAGAAACCATCAGTCTCCAAGGACGGATTGGAAACTAGCTGCCAAACATGGAAAAGCCTGGACTCTAATTCTAGTTCGGACTCTAATTCTAGTTCAGACTCAAACTGGCCGTGAGACCGTGGGAGAGGCACCTGATTTCTCTGAACTACGTTTTTTTCCTATATAAAATGCAGATATCGGACTAGAGAATCTCAAAGATGACTTCTACTTCTCCTGTTCTGTGATTCTATAATTGCTACAGGCTGGAATTTAATACAAAGCTGCTCTGTCTGGGATCCTTCCCATTGGACGTGAACGGGGAGCCCAAAGATCTTCCTTTAAGATGGGAGTTCCCAGGCAGTCAGGGCAGAGTGCGTCCACCAAGGACAGAAGACTCTTTTCTCCTCTGTAATATGCTCCATTCTATCGCGTTTATAGAGAGAGCTTAAATAAGAGCTTGAATAACAATAGTCCCTAGGTACCTATCTGGCTAGAACTTGATGAAGACCAAAAAGATTTTATAACGCTGCGGCATCCCTTTAAGGTGTCTTCTCTGAGTCCTTGGCAGCAAAGGCACACACTGCTTGGCACCTCCTGGGTGGCAGACATGCTGGTGCCTGAGCACTCCACAAAAGCCCGGCTCTGAGAACGCCAAACCAAAGGGAAGCAGATGGCCCAACAAAGCTGTGGAGAATCTCCGCGTATCACTTTCCTGTATTTGAAAGACAGCAATGCAAAAACTGACACTTCTGCTCTTGAGTTGGCAGCAGAACTGTGAGAAAAGTTTCGGATGAAAGTCAACAAGGATCGGTCTTTTGGCTCTGCGTTTTCATAACAGGCAAAAATGACTTCCCTTAATGAAGGATGGCTGGGGGAGCTTAGAAGATTCACCGATTCAGTTTCACTCTAGTAGGCTTATCTAAACCAGATCCAAATGATCTAAGACATCGGGTTATAAAATGGGCCTGGAATACTTAGGGCAGACGTGCACAATTTCCAAGGCTCCCTATTTCTTGTCATTCTTTCAGGAATGTGGTGCCAGCAAAAACCAGCTAATAGAATCTCATGATCCAAAATTAATTTGGAAAAAAAAATAACCAGCCAGAATTTTTTAACCTAAAAAGCAGGGTGGCCAGTTAGATTGGATTCGCATTTTCGGCGAAGGTTCGTGTCACGCTCGCTTTTATGTTTGTGGATTTGCTTAGATCTAAATTTTTTGTTGTCGTTTTGGACAAATCAAAATTGTGTATGTTTCAAGACTGTAACGTCAATATGAGGTTTTGATAGCTGTATACACTGTGAAATGATTACCACAATCAAACTAATTAATGTATCCATAATTAGATTTCATTTTAATGAGGACAGTTTTGAAGGGCTGGAGACGCTACATGACTGTTGGACCCCAACGAAGCTGAACGAGAGCTGGGGTCTAGCGAATGACCCCCAAGAGTCGCCTAGGTTTCAGTCTCAAAGTGGACAGCTTCCTCTTTAATTGCACGCTTCTCTGGGGCAGAGGGGGAGGAAAAACTGAAAATAAGATTTACTTTTTATTCTCTAGAAAAGGCTAATTTCTACCACGGAGCCTTTCCTGACTCCAATTCGCTCTCTTCATTTTCTTCTCTAAACTATAATATTTGCCAGAAATTTGACTTTTCAAGTTAGTAGTATACCTCTTTGTGTTCCCTTACAGTCAAAGGAGAGGCCATCTAATAAACAAATCAATTCAAATTTGCATTTAGCAAGATGAAACTTAGATGGTTGAAATTCATATACATTGTGAAATTCATATTCAGTTGACATACGATGTATCGCTTTTATTTACTATGATTTACACAAAATGAAGTTCTTAACTTTTGAATTATGGTACAGCCATAATTTAGTAACAGATTCTTAATGTTTTCAAATGGCTAAAGAGAGGCATGGTGTATTTTTGTATTTTGAAGTAAAACAATTTAAAGCCAATAATTATGTTAATTATCAGTTTTGCTTCTTATAAAATATTTCAGCTTTAATAACAAATTAAGTCATGAAGACTTGGTAAAATTGTAATTTATTTTTTAAAAGCTTACATGTGAAATAGAGAGATTTATATTAGCAAAAAAATGCAAGGAAAGTGTAATGTTTTTGTTGACATACATAGTAGCTGGTTTATTTTTTAAACAGCATTTAAGTTATACGTATCTAAATTAACCTTCAAATAACCATCCTGATTTACCTAGCATCTACCTACATTTTATTTATGTCTTAATTATTATCAAAATTAAATATGGCATCTCCTTTAGTGGAATAAATAAAACTATGCTTTCATTTAATTCATAAGAAATCTAGTTCTATCAATAAATTCATACTCAAACCTTTAACAAACATACATTCACATGTGCACACACACACACACACATGCGCGCACACACGCGCGCGCGCATACACACACACACACACACACATCAATTGGTGAAACTCAAACAAGGCCCGTCTGATCTCAGAAGCTAAGCAGGGTCGGGCCTGGTTAGCACTTGGATGGGAGACCACATAGAAAGACCAGGTGCGATAGGTGTAAAAAATAAGGGATTGCAAACTGACAAGGTCCTTGCAATCTGTGAGGTCAACCAAGGATTGCCTTGCCTCAAAAAAAACAAAAAGAAAAGAAAAGAAAAGAAAGAAAAAAATAAATAAAGAAACTCAAGGGAATCCTGCCTTTCTAACTGGTTTATACTCAATATCCCCTAATCTAGAAATGCCATGATATAAAGCAATAGTCTCCAGATATGATTCGAAACTATAAAAAAATACAAGAAAGTATAAAAATTATAAATCTGTTCAAACATTGGAACCTCGGAATTTTGTGCTATGAAATACAGAAGAGATAGTTTACACATATTCCTTGTTTAGTTCTCATTTTAACTCATCCCTTAGTTATCTGGGGCATATTTTTTAGCAGTTTTTGTGGTAGCTGATAAATTCTATAAAACTCTGTAGATATGAAAGTGTCAATTCAACTGAAGATCAGTTTTTTTTTGGGGGGGGGGAAGGCACTGTAACTACTGTTCCGCATTTGGCTGTTTCGAAAAAGATCCCCGAAATCACTTAAGACCACTGTGTTTAGTTTTGTTTTGTTGGTAAATATTGTTTTCTCCCTATAGAGGCTCGTCTTCCTTTATACTTAAAGCTTTTGAATATTTATCAACATATTTTGTTGTTTAAATCTCAGTTTGCTAAAATAAACTAAAAAGGGTAAATCCATTAATATCAGATAGTTTTTTATATCTGGGAAGTTGTCTGTTTTTTTTTTTCTACGTGAGAACACAATTATTCAGGACTTTGGTACACATGAATTTCTCTTCATATTTGCTAACAATTCTTTTCTACTTTTATCTTTATACTAATTTCTCCTGAATTCTGAGATTGTTTCTCAGTTTATTATCTACTTCATTCTTTAAATTTTCAGTGGGGAGGGAAAATTTTGAGTCTGCTTCTTAGTATTCTCAAACAGTTTACTTTGATTACTGGTTTTGTTTTGAAAAATTCTTATTTTGACCTGCTTTAAAATAAAAATAATGTCCTCATTGAGAATAAGTTGTTCTCTAAATATTTTTTTATACTTCATGAAATAAATCTTTTCATTTTCTCTCAGTCACTAATGCTTTGTTCTCCCATGCTGCAAAAGATTTTCAAGTTCTCATACTTTTCGGTTTACTCGTTCTTGAGTATGTAACAAACATGCTCTAAAATGCTGTTTTAAACCCATATTTCATATCCTTCTCATACAGAGAAGGACGGCCATGCCTAGTGTTAGAAAATAGGAAGTCTAAAGGAATTGCTTCCACCACGCGTAGATGCTAGCTGGCCATTTCCTCAACAAGACTCTATAGCAGGAAGGCCACTTATTGTCCAGCAGGTTCTAAACAAATGCAAATTCCTTCACCAGGACAGAAGTTTCCATTCTTATTTTACGAGCAGTACAGATAGAATCTATTTCATAGACCCAACTACAATCTCAAAAGCAGAAAAGGAGGAATAAGTGGGTTCCTATGAATGAAGTGTCTATTCCCATAGAAAGAGAGAGAGTTCTATACTTCTCCCTGGCCTTGCTACAGAGATGATTTTCCATGCAGTTAGTGAAGCTTAAACGTCAGGACTTCTCACTTGCAGGAGGCCCTTTCCAAGCTTGTGAAGGTCTCTAACACTAGCTCAACGGTCAAATATTTTTGTAAAATGCACAAAATTAAATATGTCATCTACTCACTCTCCCCCTTATGTTGGGTGACTACGAGGTGGCTCTAAGCATTTTTGAGATCCGGATCAGAAGAAATTGAATTTGAGATCAACATAGTTTGCTTTTAGTGGACTGTATGTGTGTGACTCACAGACACTCCCATACATAGCTAGATTATTGCTAGTCATGCTGGTATAGGAATAGCTTCGAGAACATTCCTGTGGGTCACATGAGTGACTTGCCCCAAGTTGTGACCAAAAAAAAAGATGCCAGGCCACAGTATGAACACATGCCCTAGCACCTACTTGCAGACAAGAAGTGAGTGGATAGCAGAAGAGAAATCAGGTTTAAAATGGATGGAATCCAAAATTCATCTGGGGAAATTCTTTTAAATGTTAGAGCTCAGATGGAAAAGAAACTCGGTAAATGTGTTCCCAAATTTGGCAACAAGTCTAAAAACTCACAGCATTATGAATGACTTGTGAATCTGAAAGAAACATCGCTAAATTGTCACTGTTAAAAATAAGTTTGGATCAACCCCAAAAGAGGAAAGACAATTATCTGTCTTTGTCTGGCATAGAAAGAAGTATCAAAAAATCATTCTGTGAAGAGACAATCAATGATCATGCAGCCAAAAATTCATTTAAATTAATGATTCTCAGTTAGTTTTTAAAATCATGTTCTTTTTAGATTTTTTAAAAATTTTTGTATTATTTTTATTTGAGAATCCCTAATAGTTTAAAAAGCTTCAGGCCCCACAAAACCTGGATTCTTGTGTGATTTCTGACCCATTGGAAAGGAATGCGTGACACCTGTCTCGTTTCGCTGGCACTAATCTTTATGGTCAGCCGCCTGCCCAGCTTTCTTTCTCACCGGTCACTGCTGAAGCACCACAATCCCATCAGATGTATCTCGGACTAAACTCATTATCTTTCTTCCCAAGCCTGGTCTTTTGTTTTAGGTGACGATACCACACTCCTTTGATTACCCTTAAATCATAAATACGAGAGAGACTTTCAATTCGCCATCTCTTTGTCACTTATGTCTAAATCGATCACTAAGCCCCGTTCATTCTTACTTTGAACTATGTCCTCTCTGGCTGCTTCCGCGTGCAGCTTCAATAACTAGTATTGAGATAACACATGTTTTCAACTGGCCAGCTACATACAGTCCCTCCACAATGGCTGCCAAGATAAACCAACCTAAATGCCTGAGATCGTACACGTTAATGGTGCCTCTGCAAATGCAAAATCAGTTCCAAACTCCAAAGATGGGATATAAGGTCTTCCATGTTATGAACTTGTCCATCCGTTAGTCTGATCTGCAGCCACTCCCCTCTCTCCACATGGGGACCCCACCAATTACACTCTAGGCGGCAGCGATATTGAACTACCCCCAGCATGCTGTTTGCTTCATGCCTCTGTGCTTTCGGGGTGCTCTTTCCTCCGCCTGAAAGCCTTCCGCTCTCGCCCGAGGCCACTACATCTTTCCCATCCTCCAGATTCAGCTCAGGCATCAATCGTCTGATCCTCCCCTGACTTCTCCAAAGAAAAGCGGTCGCCCCCTCTCCTGCACTCATTTTGGACTTTCAGCCCCAACCTTTCCGTATTGCCTGATCGTTGTGATTCTTTGTGTGCGTGTCTTTCTCTCTCTGGAGACAATGGGATCTTCGGATAATTATAAAATACATTTTATTCTTTATTTAGCCAAATCTCGGTTGATATTGACAGGAATGAGTACATGCCACCCCAAATCTGAGGCTTTGGCATAAGGATTGCTTTGAGCTGAGGCCAGTTAAGAAGCAGCAAATGTAGAATGAGCTCTCTGCCCTCCGTCTCTCTGCCAAGAAGCAGGATATAAATTTCCCTTTGTGAAGGTATTTCCTCTCCCTTCTCTGGAACCAGAAGGAGACCAGCCCTTTTCACTGGAGACAGAAAGTCAGCACCGAGATGGGTCTGCATAAACAAACCTTACTAAAATAACCCTTATCTTCCATTCGGTTCCCCTGTATATTTGCCTTGCCACAATATACCGCCCCTAGAAGTGCTAACCCTTTTGTGAAAATGGTATATAAGTCCCAAGGTCTGAGCGCCTCTTTGGGTATTCATTTCTTTTTTGTGAAGGTCTCCGTGCACATAAAAATACTAAAATATTAATATCAAGTTCAATGTGCATTCCTTTTCTACTATAATCTTCCTTCTGTGAGTTTAATTTACAAGCTCCAGTTATTGAAACTGAGAGGGCAGAGAGAGGTATTTCCCTCCCCTACGAGATTAAGTAAAGTGCACTGAATTATGTGAACATGGTTAAGTACATAGTTTATCATGTGCAAGTTAAGGTTAGGTGTACGGTGTAAGATCCTGGGTTAGAACGGATCTAATAGGCTGGCACCTGAGTGTGGTCCTCGTCCACAGCTCTGTGAACTTCGGACTGAGCTGTCTCATTTAACTGGACCCGGCCAGGATCGCTCATTATGTATGTAAACACGCTTGGCTTGTGATCTAAAATTCAGCACTGTACCATCTTAAACACAAGATCGCATCTCCACGTTGCTTGCTCTAACACCGGAGTAAGTGGAAAATAAACTTCATGTTTCTCCTAAATAAACTTGACGTTAGCTCAGGAAAGACAGAGTTCTTTTTCGTAACCTGAAGATTGTAACTTCCTCAAGCTCTTAGGGACTTAGAGGAGCCAACGCTCATTTTGCCATTGGTTCTTCCTGGATATTAAAAATCTCTGTTTACATTAAAAGAAAATGTACTCCATATGTTCCAGAATCATTTGTACCTAAATCACCACATGGGAGACATAAATAGATATTATATGTACATATGTATAAACATTTTTAGATGTGGAAGAGATGACTTTTATATTTAAAATGAACAATCCTCATTTTGATCTCTGAGAGGGAAAAAAGAAGCTGTGGGTTCTCTCCCTGGTTTGGCTACTTATCCATAGGTGATCTTAGGCCTGGGGAAGGTGTCCTTCCATTGAACTTGAGTCATAACAAAGCCTTCTGGGTACAGTTGAACCCCGTGCTAATTTAGGAAGGAGTTCAGCCTCCTAGAATCACTCTCTTTAGTCTCAATGATGACCAACAGATTCGATCTTCTGTTCTTCTCTTGACTCTTTGTACATAATCATTTGACCTGATTTCCCCAGCGTTCACTAGATTGGCGGATCCACAATAGATGCTCAAGAAATATTTGCTGAGTGGATGGATGAAGGATCCTGACCCAAGGTTAAGTATCTTTAAAGCAGAACAAGATGTTGATTTACAGATGATTGAGAAGCCCAATATCTAGTGCGGGCCTGACATATACTGGGTTTTCATAAGCATTTGATAAAAGGATACGTGATTGAATTGAGGACCTTTCGTCTTTGACATCAGCACACAGTCAGACCGGCATGCCTTGACCCATGGCCTTAGCAACACAATCCTGGTGGCAGAAAACGAAACACACTCGGCGCTGGGCCCTGTCCCATTGTATATTTTTTTATTAAATGATTTGGATAGAAGCAAAGGGAGTATGTTTGTCATATTTAAAGATGACGAAGCTGAAGGGGGTGGGAGGAACTAATAGAGCATGTGCCGGCAAAATGAGTCAGAATCATCTGCAATGATGATGTAAAATGGTGACATAAAACCACAAAAAAGGGCTCGATTTAAATGACCACTGGCTTCGCTTTGGCGCAAATCCTCCAGTTGTTGTCGTTCCTAACTCTTTATTCCTCTACTTTTATATAAATATATATGTGTGGAGAGAGATTATACAGCAATAGGTGTTGTATAATCTACTTTTGTCCAGTTAACACCATATCGTTAAATATTCTTCTGAAATATCATTTTGCAGTACCACAGTAGGCATTCTGGGATTGATTTAACCGTGATAAGATGGTTTTCAATTTTGGTATTTTGGACATTGTTACTATGAACATACTTTAAACGTTTGCCCCAAACCAATAATTCTTTAAAATAATTCCTAAAATGTGATCGTTGATATAGATGTTGCTGATTTGCCTTCCAAAAAGACTATATCAATTTACTTTTCTACCAGTGGTGTATGAGGGTCTCTGTTTTCCTCCTTTGTCAAATTCTTGGCTTCATCTTGAGCAAAGCTTTGTCCGTGTATAGGTGACAGGTGGAATCTCAATTGTCTTCACTTACTTTTTCATGTCTTATGAGATTCACTCATTTCTCATATCTCATCAGCTACTTGTATTTCCTCTGACAAATTGAAATTTTAAAGACGTAAGTTCTACATTCGCTTCCTCAAAATTCAATAATAGAATTGTAAAGTGAGGAGACTTGGCCTGACAGCAGATTGCATGAAAAAGAAAAATGAAAAAATACGAGGGGAATGTGATAACGGTCTTCAAATATTTGGACGGTTAGCATATAGAAAAGGACTCGTGCTTAGTTTATATGTTTCCAAGAGGGAAAAATAGGGCAAGCAGATGGAAAGTTACGGGTTGGCAGGCTTTAGCTCATCTTAAGGAAGAACTTTTTAACTGGCTCAGCTCTCCAAAGATGAAATGAATGGTCAGAGGGTTTGTATTAGGTTAACTGGATGCCTTCAAACATCTCTTCAAACTCTGTGATTCTTTGCTTCTGTGAACATGTGCTCATACTCATTTCTTTAATAACTGTATTACTGTCCACTTATTTAATATCAACTACCAGGAAAACAAGGATGGAAATATCTTTAAAAGTACCATCTTTATATCATCTCATCAAGAGATTGCGGCATTTTGGGTTTTTGTTGTTTTACTTTTATCTAAGCACGATAAACTCATTTAGACTTTCATCTACTCAACTTAAAATATGTTTGTATTATATTATCAGTAAGATTACTGGGGCTGTTCAAATAAATCATTTTTAAAAACATGAACAGTTCAGACTAACAGAAATTAAAAGAATTATCTAGTTAGCAGGCCTGCTAGAATTGGGGAGCACTTCACTGGCATTTATTTAAGTAATATGTGACCTTCAAAATAATAAAATTAAGCGGGGGGGTAAGGTGGATGAAATAGATAAAGATAATCAAAAGATAAAACTTCCAGTTATAAAATAAATATGTCCTGGGAATGTAATATACACCATGGTAACTATAGTTAATAATACTGTATTGCATATTTGAAAGTTAGTGAGTAGGTCTTAAGTCGAGAGTAGATCTTAAAAGTTCTCATTATAAGAAAAAAAAGCTTTTTGTCACTATGCGCGGTGATGGATATTAACTAGACTTGTGGTGATCATTTTGCCATATACACAAATGGCAAATCATGACATTGTACACCTGAAACTAATATAATATCATATGTCAATTACACCTCAAGGAAAAAGGAAAAAAGTAATAAAATCATTTTGCGTCTAACTAAGCTATATATATTTTCACGAAATTAGATGTGGAGGTTTGGTTCTCTTTGAAGTCTACAATTAGAAAATCGAAATCATGAGACGTTTTCATCTTTTATTTAATAGGTTCTCCTTTCTTCTCTTGGTTCACCTGATAAAGTAACTTTACCTATACCTCTTTCACTCTTTTTCAAGTTCTAAAGAAAGAGGACTGTTCAACACATCTAATCATTCCACAAGGGCAGCTGCGTTAAGCTGTAGAAATCGGCCTTTAAGTGTGGTTGATAAGAGAGGGCATCACGTCGCAGAGCACAGGGATCTTGAATCAATGAATCATATCTAAAGCTTTAATTCATCATCACACGGTAATGAGCTAGACACACCACGGTATGCGTTAACGCCCAACACTTTCCAATATTCCACTAGGGGTTTTTTGTGTGTTTTTTTTAAAGCTCAGCTTGTTAAGTGATACCAGCCCGTGTTGTGTTATATGATCTTGCTGATGCTGCAGATAAAATATAGCTGCCATTTATTTCGGTAATTTAATATGGTAGAAGGGCTTTGAGAAAATTCTGCCGTTCGTATGCTATTTCTGAGTAACAGTGACCCAACCTGATCCAGAGAAATTGAGTTAAACTCGGCGTGGTGTTTTCCATTCTGTTTTGTAGCAACGTGTTTCTGGGCTATGTTTAACCCCAAGAAAGCTGAAAATACTGGCCAGGTCAGGGAGGAAAGCCCATAACTTGACCGTAGTGTAAGAGTAAGCCCGTTTCCCGCATCCTATATTTGTGCAGCCTGTATTTTTGGCAAGTCATTTATGGTTTTTCTACTCCCATTTCCAATTTAGGGAACTAGTAACTTCTCTTAGGAATGCTTTCTTTCTAAAATTATGAGACGAAGGAGACTGTACATGGCCTTCTTCGTTTGACTTATAATGAAAGAGTAGCCAACCGCTATCAAGAAATTCCAGGTGATCGAAAACCCTAGATGCCACCCGGAAGACCTTTTCTGCCTTGTTCTGGAAGAATCGATCTAATGCACATAACTAAGAGGTCCGGAGCGAAAATTGACAGAGACAGGCAAACCAGGCTATTCGAAATGTTCTTAAAATGCTATACTTTCCCGCTTCCATGCGATTCTCTTCGCTAGGAACATCAATCAGTATCTTTGGGGAGTGAGTTGGGGTATGACGCTGGTTCTTATCTACGTAGAGAAAAAGGAGGTTGTATCATAATCACCTGAAGAATTTTCTAAACACCTGTGCCTCTGTCCTCTGTACTTCCTGTCTGTCTCCCTTGGGAACCCTGGTTTATAAAGTACCAGTGAACTCCGGACAGGGTTGATACTTTTCCACATTCGATGGAAAGAAAGACAAGTGAAATAATAAATATTTGTAGTCACAAACTAACTCGTAGCTTCTTTCTTTTTTCCATCTATCCTCTTCTTTCCTGGTATTTTTGAAGGAAGGGTATATGTCAAGACCTCCGATGAGTGCCGGAGATGGAGAAATAAATCAGCCTCCATTCCTGTGGAGGTCATGAAGATCTCGTGAGGGAAACAAAAACATATATAAAGAATTCATTTAGTGGGGAAACATAAAGATAGAACGCTCTACTGGCAGGCCTCATTATGACTAGAGCAAAAGGTCTGTAGGAGTCAGAAGGCCCAAACGGAAGGGCAAACGCATAGAGATCGTCTTTTGTCAATATCCCTTGATTGGTGTATTCAACACAAATCTTATATGTCTTCCCAGAGTCCCTCCCCCGGGTCCTTCATTCTTTGTTAGTCATTCTTTGTTTGTCGTGCTAAGCTGTTCCACCCCTTCCTAACTTGCTCATGGAGCATGGGGTCTGGGTTCCTGAGAGGCTGCAAAGAGGCAAGTGTTGCAGCCTAAACCTTCAGAACAATTAACTTCCCAGAGGCTGAACCTTGACCAATGGGAAACAAGAGGCCGAAGGGAGTTCGACACATAATTTCTCTCTCCATTATCCTCTCCGTGGGCTGCTCTAAGATGTGATTCTCCTTGAAAACCAAAAATGTCTTTCCCTTGAGGCAAGTGAACAGATTTCTTGAGTAATCTGTTATGTATCTTTGTAACTTATCATAAAGCAATAGCCCATGAAGGAAGCCATCACATCGCACTGTTTCCCATCTTTCCTCGTCTCGGGGTAACTTCCCCCTCAATTCCACTGTCCTTAGCTTGCACCTCCCAAATCAATTTTTGACATTTTAATCCTTGCCTCAGTCTCTGCTTTCTAAAAGATCCAGGATATAACAGTTAGATGTGTGAATATCCAATGATTCTTCTCCCACTGATTTAAAAAAAAAAACAAGTGTTTTAAAGAAAAGAAACTGGATTAATTCCTCTTTGAAATTTTGTTTGTTTATATGTTACAACCAAAATTATTTCGGGACTGACATTATTTCCTAGTGATTATACAACCACAAATGAGCAAACATTTATCCATTTTCTGGTAAGTGGGACTAGTCTATTCATGGCTTGTTCACGAACCGGTCTTAGCTCTGCAGATTATAGAGAAGCTGTTGCTTGCTGTCTTTTCTTCTACAGTTGATCTCCTTCCTGGGTGTTAGACAAAGAACTTGAAAGTTATTGCAAAGTATCGAGAGACTAATTCTCACACATTCATTTTAAAGTGGCCACTGGGAGCATTGTTCTCCCAAATCTAACCTTCTGCTTTCTGAACTAATCCCAGACATTTCCTATTCCTTCTGCTCTGCATCCTACCTTAAAATTTGTGTTGGTCACCTCTTTTCCATGGCTTTCATTCTTATCCTTTAATTCCGGTAGAAGCCAAGGTCTCTTAGCCACTGTCACTTGCCTTTCTGCTTTCCAATTTGTGCACAATCTATATGAATTTTCAAATTATTCTTTTGGGAGAAATGCACAGTAATTCTACAGCTTTCGTTTGAAGTTTTATGTATGCACACTTGAACCTCATCTCCGTATCTTTCCTGATACCTATTTAAAATTTTCCAATAGCCACAAATGAATGTGTTAGAAAGACAAATTTTCTCAACTTGCAGCAAATACCAGTAATTTAAAGACAACGATGTTCCAAGAAAATAAAATTTTCAAATACAATCACCACCCCACCCCCAACACACACACACACCCACCCTGATCTTGCTAGATTAGCAGCCCCATGAGGGATAGTGGACTGTTTGGTTCACTGCTCTCTCCCCAGAACCTAGACACCTGCAGCACAATGAACATCGTCAAATGAGTGACTGGATCAATGAATGTACAGAGCTCTATTTAAAATTCATGCAAACCTGTTCAGGATCGTGTCTCATTCCTGCCCCACCTTATACAGGTGCAGTGTAAATGCTGCCCCTCTAAGAAGACTTTCCTGGGCTTTATCCCACCCCTAAGTCAACCTTCATCCTTCGAACTTCTATACAGTTTTATCCATCCATCTCTTGTGATATGTATCACTTTCTACCCAGAAACAAACTGACATTTTTACTTAGATCTTTGAGTTCCAATCCATCTTCCCATTCTCAACTGCACTGAGCATGTTGAATAATGCACGTGTGTGTGTGTGTGTGTGTGTGTGTGTGTAGATCATGGATTATGAAACCAATTTAAGCCATTACCTTTGGAAATGCCATGATTATCCCAATCAAAATAATATGCATAGATAACAGGAAATTAATCCTGTTAATACCCCGTCTAAGAAGAGAACAAATTTTTTCTCATATGCTCAGCAATAGCTTTACTAAGTCATGTAATCCATCCTAGAGCTTTGGGGACGGAGGGGGTGGAAATCAAGGCAAAAATAACATCGATATCATATTCCCCCACAGTAAGTGCCTTAGGCATTCATCTTCTGATTTATCTTCTACCATGCACGTACTTAAGACAAACCGTATTATTATTATTTCTTATTAAAGGAAAATGGGATTTCCCCCTCCTGCATTTCTTCTGGTTGACCCCAAATTTGCTTTGAGGCCATTGTGCTCACACTCACTCTGATTTTCCTCTAAACTTCTGGATCGTAATTCACCCAGATCATTAGCAATTTTCTTTCCTTATTGCATGATTTCTGTCTGCCCCTGGGTGGCTTTATTTTAATTACGAGGAAAAAAAAATAGAATGGAAGAGTTTGAACCGTCAACACACGGAGGTTCTACTGGCAAATATGAGCTTGGACGAAGACAGGACCGGGGTCAGCTGAGCTGTAGTTTATTGGCCCAAAAACAAGAGCCATTTTGAAGGAAATTAGGGTAGTTTTTTTTAAAGTGACAATTTTCTCCATCAGGTAGATTACACTATTTCCTGTTATTTTATGATACTGATATTTTACTTATACATTTTCTCCAGCTCCCATAAAATTTTCCATCTGGAGTGTACTTTTTCTAATCCCTTTGTAAGCCTTTGGATTCAGTTTCTCTCTCTTTTTTTTTTTCTTCTTTTCTTCCTTTCTTTCTTTCTTTTTTTCTTTTTTTTTCTTTTAAGTGTCAGTTTCCAGCAACCTTTATCAGATACCAGAAAACATAAGTTTACATCTTAGCTAAGGAGCTTATCCACTCATAGAAATATAGCCCTGGAGGGCAGAGGGTGGGGGGAGAAATCGGGCTTAACTACTAAAGTTACGTTCGCCTGAAACCTTAGCTCATGCCTTGAACGGCTTACAACAAAAGTCCTTGAAAATTAAGACGCAGGCCTTCCAGCCAGCGGATAGCCATTTTTCTACACAGGAGATGAAAGACCAGGTACAGCTGAGGTTTCTTTCAAAGGGGAGGACCAGCCTTGGCTGTGCTCTGTAGGAAAAGAAAAATAAAGTAAATGTTCTTTAAAAGCTTAAAGAGTAGCGAGAGGATCTTTTTTCTCTCACTCTCTCCCAGTGGGACTGTAAAGTGTTCCCAGGCAGAAACCAGGCAGAGGAAAAGAAAGAGACAGAACAAAGGCCGAAGCATCGTGTGGATAACGTTACAGGCCGATTACCACTCATGTGATGAGATTTTATTACTGATGGAACAGAGCGGGAGACGTTTCTCTCTTTATGGACGCTGCTTCCTGTTTCTGGAGTACAGTGGGTTGTTTCTTTCATGCCTACGACATGGCAGAGCCGTTGGCCTCCCCTTGTTCATCTTTGTTTATCGGCCTCGCATGGTTTGACTTTTCCCACACTGGACCCATCCTCATCCTCCCTCCCATTCCTGGTGGCCCTATTTCAGCAGTTTTGCCATGACTTCTGGAATTTTAATAGCATCCCAGGAAGGTTTGTTTAGAGAAAAATATGGGAATGTGCATAAACATGTTTACCCGAATTTTCAAGTGGCAAAGCTGGGAACGAACATTGAATTCTGAAAGGGGAAGCGCTTCCGCTGTCCAAATGAATGAGAAGATGGACAGACTGCTGGGCGTGTGAGCACCTCCGGGGTCTGCATCACGTGGTGCACATCCGGGGGGGACAGGAAACGTAAGGGATGCTCAGGAACCTCTAGCGGGGAGAAAGCAGCAGCAGGAAGGACCAGTAACAGTGCCTTCTTCCTTCTCAGCGTCTGGAGTTTGATTTCTGTGGTAGGGCTCAGGCTCTCTGCTTCGTTCTACAGGCGAAGTTAACACAAAATGTCAACAACTCTCTAGATAGTTCCTACCGAAGAAAAACGTCTGGGGAAACAAGAACGTCACTGTGTTTTCATTCAAAGTGTACCTTGATTGCTCATCTACCTAAGCCATGTTCAAAATACTTCCTGACATATTAAAGACTTAGTTAATATTTGCCCAGTGAAGGAATGAATGAGTGAATGAGTAAACTGAGCAAATTGCAGGGTTCCACTTCACTCTGCACCTTGCCTAAATCAATAGCACCTCGGCACCTGAATTGAATCATTTTATATTGAACATTTAACTATCTTCTCCAACTATTTCACGAAAACATCCAAAACATTGCCAGCCGTTTAGAGACACCTAAAATGGCCTGTTTTTATGACGTTGAATTCTCGCAAAAGCAAAAACATTTCTCGGAGTTACGGAGCTGGCCAAGCAGTCACCCGGTATTTGGTGACAAAAACTATGAAAATTGAGTTTTTTTTCTGGGCACTAAAATGATCTCTTGGAGAAGAATATCACACGGGAATTATCTAGAGAATAGTTGACTAAAAGGGAATGGTTAGTGTCATGTTAAAGACAACATTTAGGGAAATGCATATTAACTCATTAAAATTCTGATAATGATTTATTCGGGAATTTAAATTAACATTTTATCATCGCTCTGAATGGTGGTCATGTTTGGAGTCCAATCTTTCTCATCTTTTCTTTCCCCCATTTAGAAGGTAAATATTCTCTGACTCTGGATGGCAAGAATCATGTACGTAAGCAAAATCGGCCCAGGGAACAAGGGCCAGTTTCATTTCGTACAGCTCCTTCTCAGACGGTTAGTCTCGTTCGTTCTCCATGATGCTTTCAGAAATGCTTCTCCACACATCTCTCTGATGACTCTAATTCGTCAACCTTTCACTTCAAGATGATGTGTAAATAAGCAGAAAACCTTTTTCCTCTGTCTGCATCCAAATTGTCAAAGTAACGTGTTTGCAGTTATTGACGCTAAGCTGAGATAAATCCAACCGCCAAGGAAAGACGAAGTGAAGGTCCAGTGAGAAGGAATGGAAAAGGTCTCGTTAGAGTGATTTCCTGAGGTAATTGAGCGATCCGAGGGATTTACTTAGCCAAATAATATTTAAGTGGACCAGTTAATGCTTTCAGATAGTGTTAGGGGGAAAAAATGAAAAGGCTGGAGTTTTTTGTTCGTTTAAAATTGTGGTAAGAATACCACATAACATAAAATTTGCCATCTTCACCATTTTTAAGTGTATAGTTTAATAGTGTAGCGTATATTCACATTGTTGGACAACAGATCTCTAGAACTTTTTCACGCCCATTAAATAACTTCTCTCTCCCAGCCCTGGCAGCCACCATTCTGACTTTGTGTTTCTATGAATTTGATTATCTAGATATCACGTATAAGTGGAATCATCCGGTATTTTCCATTGTGATTCACTTATTTCACTTAGCATAAGTGCATCTTGCTTATTTCACGTAGAATAAATGAATCCTGAAGATTCGTTCATATTATAGCATAGGTCCAATTGTCTTCCTTTTGAAGGCTGAATAACATTCCACTGTATGTCTATATCACATTCTGTTTGTCCATTCGTCCATCAGGAAGCTGTCTGATTTATTGACAGAATTCTGCAAAGATATTTACTGGTTCGTTGTCACTGTGCAGACATGACATCTCCTTCCCCCGAAATAAGTGATACTTTATATCAAAAAAGGAAAATGGAAAATGATTGCTTACATTGTGTTTCCCATAAAATGTTCTTGCCCTCCCTAATCAATACATAAATATTTTGACTTTTCAGAATTTAGGTGTCTGAATCATTATATTCTATCACCCATTTGATATGAATGAAAAGAGATTAGAACCCTGACGTTTTATGTGTGGGCCAAACTCGAGGTCTATGCTTCTGGCCATTCAGGCTGTCATAGTACAGCATTGGCTTTCGGGTGTGAAACCTTAAGGAAAATGTACCTTTTGTAAGTATATTTATGCAGCCTTGGTGTACCCCAGTGTCGCTCACAGTCCCCCCCTGTGAATGTACCCATTCATGGCAGCTGATACGCTTAATAAAGGAAGCAATTTTTTCCTTTTCCATATGTAATCTGTTACGCCAGTTGCACTGTAAGTGTGACAAGGGGCCTGGAGGTGGGAGGATCACTAATGTGGATTTAATGGTTGCAGGATTGACAGATAGAAGGAGGACATCTGGTTCAATTTGGGTTTCAGATAATCAACGCAGAATGTTATAAGTATGTTCCATGCAACATTTGGGTTATATTATGCTATTGGTTATCTAAAATTCAAATTTAACTGATCATCCTCTCTTGTTACTTGCTGAATCTGATGGTCCCCATCAAGAGGCAGATGGAGGAGACAGGTAGGAATTTGTAGGAATTTGAACGTCAAGAGGCAGATGGAGGAGACAGGTCAGTGAAAGTGTGGTAGGATTAGAGTCAATGCAGAAAACTGACAGCGCGGTCCTTTTGGAAGTTCAGTAAGGTCCGTCATCCTAGGGAGGAAGCCTCCCCTCCCAGCCACACTGCAGAGAGCAGCGAGGCAGGCATGACAGGGGGTGGTATAACCCTCGGAGCCTCACAAGCCAACCCCAGCTGGGACAGGGCACAGCCACGGCCACTGGCACCTGGAGAGGCCCCAAGGCCACCAACCAGAGCAACAGCAGTAGCTGCCAAGCAACTGATTAGATACTGGCCTCATCGACCACAGTGGAAGAATTTTATTACCTTCCAAGAAGCATCTGAGAGCCCTCCAGGTATCCGCCAAAGAGCGGGAAGTGGATATTTGGGAACTGAAGTTCTAATGATTCCGGTGATGGGGGCTCACCTCAAAACCTCTTTCTAATCCCATTGCTATGTCCGCCATGTTTCCCCCTCTCCCCACCACACACACACACACACACACACACACACATACACATTTCCAAAAGGCGTCCCTGCCATCTGCCTCTTTGGGTTCAGGTTCCTACAAATAAGGGTGGACTGTCAACAGCAGCAGAAGCAACAGAGTGACCTTCTCAAAAGCCAGAGCTAACCAGGCACCTCAAGAGCGGAGAGTGTTTTGTGTTCACTACTGAATTCCCAAAGTAGCTGCCCGCTGTATGGCATCACTCTTCCCATCTTGCCTTCCAATATAGACACCTCCACAAACTGGGACACCTCACTGAGCTCCCCAGTCTTTCAGGTATAAAGGGAAACAGTTCGAAGGTAAAGAGACCTTAGTGATCCGAAAATAATAAAACCCATCCACGCCCCAAAACGCAGTACAGATGAGTCTTCCTAAATACCAGAGTGTGAGTCATGAGCATAACGTTCTGTTTTTGAGGCCTTGCCTTTCCTGTATCCTTAAGAGAAAAATGGGAATTATCAGTAATGGAGTCGAAAAGCCACTAATCTCTTCGTCGTCTCTCTGACTGCTGGCTTCGCTCACATTCTCTGTTCTAGAAGCTTGACAGCCTGGAAAACCAGGTACTGAAAGTGTGAGACATCATCCACCCACTGTATATACCTTTCTTGAAAAACACAAGATCCATCTGAAGTCAGAGTTTCACATTGACATAGGCTCTGAACACTTATCCATCCCGAGTCTCTTATCAGAGGAAGAGAGCGTGAAAATGAAGAATCGTAGGTTTACATAGTGACACAAGTCACACACTGGGTGCAAAAACCTAGGCTTTGGGTTTATCCAACGGAGGAGAAATACTAGCCAGCTACTCTGAAGAAAATCGCTCACGGCGCATTGCCGAATTTTATTCTTCTTGGGAACAAAACCAGAAAGAGCGAATTGAATTAGGTCTTTCAAAAAAAAAAAATAATAAGCCTGATTCAACTCTTTGCTGAGAGAGCCTACGATTTACAGCGACGGCGCAGACAGCAGTGGCTCGGGAGGTTTCGCGGTCACCTCTGAGTGAGCTGAGTGGCTGTGGGGTGTGGGTTGAGGATGCTGGGATGTGCCCCATGGGTCGATCTGCCTTGCGAGCCCAGGGTCGCCAATGTCAGTTAACAAAGACATCGGCGAAACTGCATCCAGAGCTAGAAAACAGATTCGCGAATAAACTCTATCAATCGGTGGCAATTTGCAACTTTGGTCAAAAAGATCCTCAGAATGTAGAGCTGGGCAAAACTGTTCGGCTCCTGGGGAAATAACGCAGCGCCCACAACCGGCTGCTCCCAGCGAGGGCCTCGTCTTTGCACAGTGCTGCTCAGGTTACAAGACTGTTTCGTACACACGTTCTCCTTTGATTCTCAGAATGCGTGTGCGAGGTGGACACTGCTGTTCCAATTTTGTGTTTAAAGGAACCGAAGATCTTTCTGCCCTTCCAGACTCATTTCTCACCGTGTTCCTCCTGTCCCTGCCACCACCTCCCCAGGCCCCACCTGCCATCCTCACAGCCCAGGATCCCAGCAAACTGAAATTCTCTGAATTAAAGTGCTATGCCATCAGCTCTCTCTTCTCTCTCAGTAAAAAAAAAAAAAAAACAAAAAAGAAAAAACACAATTTCTCCTTTGCAAAACATGTTTTCCTCAAATATTCATGGAAAGTTTGAAGTCTCTGCTTAAAGCATGAGAAAGCTTTATTTGACCCTTTAGGGCAGATGTGTCCTCTTCGTGCTGTTACAGGCTCCCGCATGTCCCCAAAATAGCACTTATTACATTTGATTGTAATGATTGTTTAGTGGTCTGTCTTCTCCACTCAGATTTAAATTCCATGAAGGCAGAGATCACGCCCAGTGCTGAAAACACTGCCTGATGTACGTGCCAAAAGAAGACTTGTCGAAAGAACAAATGAAGTGACTTCCCCAGGATCACAGAGGTGAACGTCAGGCCTGGAACTAGCATCCGGGCTCTGATTCTACTAAGGGGCCAGTGGTTCATGCGCTTGGACCGATTTATGTGTTTTCGGGATGAAAGAGGGTAGAAACCAGGTCAGAGGATGTTCTGAGAACTATGAGAACGAGAAGTCTCGGTAAGTATTAATCAACAAAACGTTAAAATTCGCCAGACGAATCTTGGATATCTCACCAAACTGTTCACGAGAAATTAAAGTCACACTCTTGACCTCAGCCCAGTGAAAACTGCAGCTCCAACATGAAAAACACACCATGTAATTTAAATAGGAGCCATAACGTGCTTTAAAAAGTGTCAAGCTAGAACTCTGCCATTATCTCTTCCTTCGCAAAAGCAACTTCTGTGTTCGACGTAACAATGACACAGCTGGCTCACGCACACAGCTCTATGCAATCTGGACATATGAGCTCATCCCTGAGCAAGGCGAAGAGTATCTGATGTGGTCTCATCATCAAGGACTCAACCACATCAGTCAACATTCACCACCGCTATCGAAGTCATATTTAACGTGTGCATCTGTCTATTACATCATCTTTTTAAATATTTCTGTCTTTCTCATTTGCTCTCCCTTTGTATTCACCTAAATAAGCATCCAAACCTTCTCTAAACCAAATGTTCCCAACTGCTGTCTTTTTTCCGCCTTGGAACAGAAGCAAATGACTTGCATATGAAATCTATTCTCCTCATTTCTTTTTTGGCCAATCCAGTTAAATAATTGGCTTTACTGCTTTCCTCCACCGAGAGGACCAAAGTGTATCATTATCTCATTTTGAGCAGATGTGACAACATTAATTCTGCAGCTCAGAATCTAGAGCCTCACGTGGGATCACAAAGTACATAGGCTTGAAAATCAACTCAGCTCAACCAGAAACCATCTCGAATCTTTCCTTCAAATGCAAACCACAAACTTCTAAAAAGATAGTTTGACTCCTTGTAGGGGGACATTTAAGCCCTAACTCTTTCTATTTCCTTGGAAGGGAGGAGGATTCCATTTCACTCCTAATCAGGGGAAAATGAGAGAAATGTTTTTGTCCTTTCTTTCATTCACTCCCTAAGAGCGAAAGAAAGAGTGAATTTTCAGATTGGCGGGGATGGAAGAAGGAACGGAACACGTGTTTCCTTGCCCCTTGCGGCAGAGTCAAGCCTGTTCTCCATCTCGGCTCCCCGTGTGACGAATACGCTTGGGCAGGATTTGCTCTGCCAGGCACAGGTCTGCAGCTCGGCAAATGGGTTAAATTTCGGGGGAAGCAGTTAAGCAACCTGGTTACAGCCTTTCCTGTAGGCCATGTTTTCCGATCTATTTCCAATCCCAAAGCCGATATTCATGATCTTATCTCGTTGTCTATCTGGTTTAGAATACAGAGGAAGACAAGGGTATGATTAATTACCAAATCTTAACGAGTGTCCGATTTTCCGTTCCCTCTCAGAGCCCTTGGCTGATCACATGGCTTACCTCCCAGGGTCACCAGGTAAAATGCAGGCGTTTGTAATCTTAGATACTACACACGGTACGAATCCTGTTGCTTACAAGATTTGCGACCTTGGGCTAAATAAATGAACTTCTTTTTGCCTCAGTTCTCTCACTTCAAAACAGGACCAAAAGGTGCAGAGCTACCTTATTCTGTTTTCAGGAGAATGTCATGAGCGAATGACTTAGAGCTTCCAGCACAGTCTCTGGCATGTGTGGGTCTTGGTTTGAATCCTGGCTCTGTCACTTACAAACATTAAGATGTTTCCCCAAAGTGCTCGTAAAGATCAAGCGAGGGAGAGAATAGAGATGTTATCTGCATGAAGCACATGATGTTTATCCAAGGAGAGGGTGCATTATCCAGATAAATACCCCGGGGAGCTGAGAGTCGCCATACGTGGTTCCACTGGTGTCCTGGTGTCTCGCTCCATAATTCTGCTGAGAAAAAGAAAATGTGTGTAAGAAGCTCCTTTTGACTGTAAAGCTAAAAGACATAGTGCCTGGTCACCCATCCCAGCAGAACCCCAACAACGAACCATGATCTTCCCCCTGAAGCCTGAGGCCCGGTCTCTTGGAAAACCTGACCAGGAGAATCTCTGAGGTTTTCAGCCCTCGGGAGCAGATCTGGGTGGGTTAGGTAGCTGAGGTAAGGGGCCCCCTTGGCTAAGTGGGGTCCTTGTGTTGGAACAAACACCTCTGAAAGGTAAGGATAGTCTTCGGAATCTTTCCTCTCTCAGAAACTGAAGCTGCGGATGTCCGAGATTTCCCTACCCTGCCCTCTTGAGCAATTTCCTCTTTACTCTCGGCTTCGTTTTGCTCTGCTTGTCATCACTTCGTGTTCTATGGACGCATACGCTGGCCTTTGTTCCTCCTATTTTAAGGTTCTTCCTTATCAGGCGGCTGATACTTGTTCCTTCCCTGCTCAATGGTTCGAGCGTCAGGTTTGAGGTCCCCAGACATACTGGAGCCACGCCGCGGAGTCCCAGCAGGGCCGAAGGGGTCCCTTTTCTTTCCTGAGATGTGTGCACTTTCTTCTCTGAGGTTCACATGGCAAAAACAAAGGAGTTATTTCCTCTAAGTGGAAAAGCAGTTCTGCCCTGACAAAATGCCATGTCCTGTTAAAGGAGAAAAATTGGTTTCAAGTGGAAGGGGTGTGTGTGTGTGTGTGTGTGTGTGTGTGTGTGCGTGTGTGATTTTTCTGATGCCGCCTGTCAATAGGGCACAGCAACATTTTCAGTATTAATTCAAACCCAGGGCCCGGACTGCAGAGCCGCCCAAAGCACTTGCATCTTCCCTGCCTTCTCGTTATCTCTGTTGAGGACAGAGCCCCTGGATCAACAGTTAGGGATAAAGATTAACGTGCAAACACGAGTGAACGAAGTGACACCTTGACTAAGACACTGGTTCTCCTAGAAGTAGACCCCTGGTCTCTTTCTACCTCGGTACACCCAAAGATATGACGCACACCAGTACGACAGGGGCTCTGGGTGACGGCCATTCCTACAGGCTTTACGACTCACTGACACCGACTCCTTTTCAAAGAATGAGATTCGTTGGACGGTGGACGCTGGGAGAATGGGGCGAAGCATGTGGCCGTCAGGAGCACTGAAGATAAATTTGGAAGACTTTTTAATCCTGCCCAAGGTTGGCCATGTCATAGCCAGAAGCGAAGCCTCTTCTGTGTAGCGCCGGGGCAGAGCCGCTAACGGACCGATCGTTCAAGCCACCGGCCTTCCCACACCTACTCTTAAGAGTGTCAGACGAAGCCACCGTCACTGCCTTCTCAGATGCGTAACGAGTTCAGCTAACCCTGCAGAGCGGGCAGAGACCCCGTGGAAGCACCAGGCAGAATACAGAGTGGATGGATGTGAAGTCACAAAGAAAAGAACCTAGTCACCGTTCATTAAGAGATCTTGTGTGTCCCACACCAAAAGAGGGATTTTATACACAATTAATTCGTAAACCTCTGTGAGGCGTTAGCGTACCGTTTTCAAGAAGAGGAAACAGAAACTTAGAGTGTTTAAATAACTCGATCACACAGCTGCTAACTCTGAAATCCATTGGTCTTTCTACAATATCATGTTCTCTTCCTTCTTTATATCTTGCAAAATGTTCAAGACCCACAGGTAAATTTTCCAGCCATTGGACAGAGGGCCAACCCTCGCCCGATTGCCTGGGTTGGCACTTTTTCAGTGGTGACATATTTGGAAGCATTCTCGGAGCTTAGAGCTGGGTGCTTCTGGCTGATGTTATAATCAAGTGTGCTGGGCATGACTCAGAGGTGAGCTAATAAAAGTGCTCACGAAGGAGCCCAAGCAGCTTGTTCATTCCCACAGACATGTGGAAGGACTATGAGACCACCGTTCTCCAGGCACAAATTACGGTCAGAGGCCTGAAGCTAGACGATGACCCACTCTGCTCGCCTCCCAGAGGAAAAGCTGGATTCCTGGTACAGAACCGGGCAGTGATTCTCATGGCGTGACTCCTGGGGTGGCAGCAGCACCTGGGAACTTGCTAGAAAAGCGAATTCTACAGCCAGCCCCAGACCTAAGGGGAAAACTTCGAGGGTGGAGTCTGGCAATCGCGTTTTGATGAAAAGCCCTCCAGGTATTCGAAAGCACATTAAAACTTGAGAACCACCGAGCTTTCCTTGATAATTCCATCACTCGTTGGTCTCGTCTGTCAGCGAAGCCATAAAGATTGAGTGATCACCAGCTGTACCAGACTTGGTAGGACTATAAAAGAATCTATCTACCCTCAAGGAGTTACATACAGACATGAAGCAAGTACCAAACAATTTGAATGAGCACACGATCCCATACTGTGTTGTACAATTCAGACGCAGAGAGAACCATGTGGCTTTACATATGGTTAGCAGAGATCAGCCAGTTATAATGTAGGTGAGCAGAGAAAATGCATACTCGAACGCCACTTCAAACGATGCAAAAGATCTGTGGTTTGCTGAATAGCTATAGTAGCCAACAGCTGGCCTGATGCTAATCCTTCAGAAATGGGGTGGCTGTCGGAGAAAAGCGTAAAGGACATAAAACTTAGAATCACAAACAGTTCCAGATTCTACATATAAGTGCCTCTGGCTGCATACCAAAGACTTGCGTGCTTAGCGTGGGAAGTCCTTTTGGTCACGCGTCCAGCCGGACTTGTGCCCACCGATAGTGGTCTCCACACTAAGGAATTCAGTCACAGGGTCTGGGCATACGGCAGTGCAGATCAGACAGTGTAGTAGATAAGAGAGGTACATTTGGACTTGGCCCTGGGCAGAAAGAATTGAGGTGTCACGCTAGATCAACAGAGGACTGCCTGTCACTTAGCCATTCACAGAGTGACTTCTGTATATGGAACACTTATTAGAGAGAGGAGGTGGTCAAAACAGTACCCACTTCTGAGAAGTTCAAAAATCATCACAGAAATGCCAAAAACAACAAATAAACAATTAGAAAGCACAAAAGCAGAACCATGTAAATACAGACGGTCTTAATTGAGCAGAGTTATCCAAGGAGTGACTAGAACCAGGTACTCTTAGCAAAGGAAAATACAGCTAAAGAATAGAACATTAACAGATGGCAAAGATCTAATTTTAAGGAAAGGAAAATAGAACGGATGATGGTTAGAGGAAAGAGAGATGAATATATAAAGAAGAGCAAGAGCATCTTTTGGCTTGAGGATAAAAACATGGACCACGACGTGAGGAGGGATGGGAAGGTCAGGGAGTAGGGGCCTCGAACTCTGTTGTCTAGAAACGTAACTGTTTCTTTAAATACGTTCAGAAGGGGACAGAGAATTCTGGACGGCATACTGCTGTGGCAGACATTACGCCCACTAAAAGGACTTCCAGTTGGACACTAGTGCTGAAGGCCCAAGGCTTTCCATCTGCTTTGTGGTTAGGGAAGTAGAGGCGAAGAAGAGAAGACCAGAGAAACAGCA
>NW_006439191.1:6945199-6949972 GCF_000325575.1 Pteropus alecto | reverse complement strand
GAAGTGAGGTGTCACGCTAGATCAACAGAGGACTGGCTGTCACTTAGCCATTCACAGAGTGACTTCTGTATATGGAACACTTATTGGAGAGAGGAGGTGGTCAAAACAGTACCCACTTCTGAGAAGTTCAAAAATCATCACAGAAATGCCAAAAACAACAAATAAACAATTAGAAAGCACAAAAGCAGAACCATGTAAATACAGACGGTCTTAATTGAGCAGAGTTATCCAAGGAGTGACTAGAACCAGGTACTTAGCAAAGGAAAATACAGCTAAAGAATAGAACATTAACAGATGGCAAAGATCTAATTTTAAGGAAAGGAAAATAGAACGGATGATGGTTAGAGGAAAGAGAGATGAATATATAAAGAAGAGCAAGAGCATCTTTTGGCTTGAGGATAAAAACATGGACCACGACGTGAGGAGGGATGGGAAGGTCAGGGAGTAGGGGCCTCGAACTCTGTTGTCTAGAAACGTAACTGTTTCTTTAAATACGTTCAGAAGGGGACAGAGGCTTCTGGACGGCGTACTGCTGTGGCAGACATTACGCCCACTAAAAGGACTTCCAGTTGGACACTAGTGCTGAAGGCCCAAGGCTTTCCATCTGCTTTGTGGTTAGGGAATTAGAGGCGAAGAAGAGAAGACCAGAGAAACAGCAAAACAGAAAAACGAAAAAGGGCCAAGGGGAGAAGCACCCGGCCCCCTGCTCGGGCCCCCGCTGCCATCATCCTGCACCTGGATTACGGCGGCAGCCCTCTGAGCCGCCAGCGTCGCCCCATCTTCCTGCGGATCTTCCCCGCACGCTGCCTTCCCATACAGAATCGTCCTTCACGAGTGACGCGTTGCCTCCCTGAGTTCCTTCAGGTCTCCACTCAAATGCGCCCTAACCAGAGAGACCGTCCCCAATCAGCCTATCTGGAACAGCACCCCAACCCCAGCCCTTCCAGCCCCCTCCGAGTACTTAACACTAGTGTGTGTGTGTGTGTGTGTGTGTGTGTGTGTTTATTCCCTAATGATCAGTCTCCTCTCACCAGATGAGAACTGAAACACCGACGTGTTTCAAAAGCTGACGTTGTAATACAAATGTCAACTGATCTATTCATTTACTCATTTAGTCACTTGATAAATATGCACTGAGGGCTTATCTGCCAAAACCGGAAGCTCTGTGAGAGCAGGTACTTGTTTTTTTGTTCGCTGCTATATTCATAACGTTATCACATAGTAGCAGGCACGCAGCAGGCCCTCCGCGCGTGTTTGTTGAATGACTAAACGAGTACATAGATCAGTTGGCATTTGTATTACAATGTCATCTTTCAAAACGTGTGGGCATTTCGGTTCCCCTGGGCTGATCTCGAGCACACCCCTGTAACACCTGGTCCTGATTCACACAGGCTCAGAGTTAGCCGCCTCTGCCTGCAGGTGGGCAGATTTCTACATGGGCTATCGCAAACAAGGTGGACCTTCAGTGCCTGTCAATGCAAAACATCTGTTGTCTATGCATTTTTCTGTCGGAGGAAAGGCTCGGCCGCTTTAAAAGCAGAATAATCAAAGTAGTGAGCATAAAGCAGCAGCACCCCAATGTCCGGAAGACTTTCATCTGGGTGATTGTGGGTGCTGGTCTCGTTTCCACATCTTTTTTCCGGGAATTCTAAGCAGCCCAGAACTTTCATTCTTCCTCTTCGCTTTAAAAATAACATTCTGCGATTCCCATGAATAAACGCGATGATGATGACGATGACGACGATGATGATGATGACGACAGGTGAAATGACATTTTTTCTCTGCCCATTTAAATCCCCTGCTAGACGCAGTTTCGTCAATCAGCAACGTTTATTGACCATCATGTATCGTACAGTATGCCAGGTGCCAGGGGAAATAATAAAGGTTTGTGTTGTAAAGTAATTACCTTGGCCATGGAAAAACACTCAATAAATATGTGTTGAGTGATTCATTATTGAACCCTTTGGTTTCTGTATTCACACTTTTATTCAGTTCTTCTTTGTTAATTTTTATTCTAAATCCAAGGCACATTTTATAAAAACTTTTATTACAACCCAGTGAAAATAACTAATGGCACAAAGGAGGAATGAAAGAAGAACCAGATAATACAAGGATTATAGTCATATTTCACTTGAAAGCATAAAATAGCCAAGAAACCGATTCGCTCTCACCAAAAAAAACCTTCTGGGGCTGCAGCAATACGAGGAAGACGAGAACATACCTGCTTCCTGCGTACGGGCGACGGTCACGTAGACTCAACTAATGTAGACGGCGCGCCCCTCAGACGAGCCTGAATTGGATTGTGTTCTTACCCTCTATGTGTTTTTAACGAGGTTTGTAAGAGAACAAACGGTTTGAACAGGAGTTTAAGCAAATGGTTCATCTACTTTAAGGGAAAGTGGCAGACCGTGCTGGCTGCCCACTCATATGCATTTTCTTCCTTCTTTTCCAAAGTCCTTACAGCTCAAGGTGCTTGTATTACCCAGCAGGGGACAATGAGCGGAAAGTGCAGGGCGATGGGGCTGTTTTTCTAATGAAAAAGGCCAAGCTCAGCCGGCAGGCAACTCGTGCCCTGCGCCTGGTCCCCGTTCCTTAGACTTGCAGGTAGATGCAATACCCGGAGTTGGAAGCGGCCAGTTTGCGGCCGCAAGGATGCAAACCGCATGGCGAGAATGGTGGGCCGGGAAGCTGGAAGAGGCCTCTGGATGGCTACACACCAGCCCTGACCTGCCACTTGCGACCTGAACTGCCGCTTCGGCCCTTCTGGAAACTACTGCAGTCCACTTTCCGTTACGTGCAGCCTGACGGAATCCTGACCGACAGAAAAAACTCTGAGGACCCCGTTCGTGCGGTTTGATGCTGACGTTACAGACACGCCGTAAACAAAACTTTTCTCTCTGGTTGTATGTTTTAGCCTGCGCCACTCTATTAGCCTGCTTCGTATCACTATTATTAACTATAAAATGTCATTTTTAAAAATTAATGTATAATTTAAAAATTTTCAGACGTAACCCACATTTATATGATCGTAGAATTACTTTCATCTCAGAATCTAAGTATCATTTTTTAGTTCTCCGTCAAAATCTATGTAAAGAAGCATCTACCTTGGTGTGTGAGCACATGGGTTTCGTAGTCATAGAAACCGGGCTCACATCTTGGCTCCGCCCCTTCCACGCTCCGCGACCCTGATGGGTTACTCCAGTTCTCCCGCCATCCCATCCATCCCCGGCTTCCACATCCATCCTGGCGGTGACTGCACCACCCTGAAATCACGAATCTGCTTATCTTTCTCCTCGACCGAACAGTGAACACTTTGAAACCAGGGACAGTATCTTAAACGACCCTCTCCTCCCAGTTTTGAGCTCAGAGTCTACCACGTGGAAGATGTTACATGGAATTTGCTGAATATATAAGTAAACAATTCTGAAACCGTAACCGACCAATCGGCTTTCTAAATATGACACGTCCCCACAAAGGGCGTTTAGAAGACGGAATTTGAAGGGGTGGGAGGGAGCTGGAGAGTGACTGCCGTGAGCAGCCAGAGGGAGGGCATTCCCTACGGGGAAGGGTTTCCCCAAAGCGTCACTGCCATGGACCCTCCAGTGGAAAGGCCATGTGCTCCTCCGTCCCTGTCTTCCTGCTTCTGAGGGCAACACGTGGGAATTTAAGAGGCTACTCCGTGGAATTCAAAGTCATTTTGAAATAAACGGATCCGTTGGACCCAGAGTCCGTTGCATTCCTTTGGCTTGGCTTCCTTCCTCTGCATCTGTGGAGGACGCTGAGCCTTGGACCGGATGGCGTGGAGGGAGGTGGAGCCCCCTTCTCCACACAGACAGCTCTGGTGTGAGCGTTGCGGAGTTGTGTGCCGTGTGCACCTGGGCCACCAGATGGGAAGTGGGCCAGACGGAACCGGGAGAGGTCCCTCTCCCACGACAGAGAGAGTGGATGGCTTCTCTGAGACAAGAATCCACATGCTGCCGTGAGGCAGAGAATCCACAACACCGACGGAACAGCCGTGTCCTCTCAAAACACGAAAACGAAGCCCACGACTCCTCCAGGAACCGTGAAGGGAAGAGAGAGCCCATGTGACATCTGTTTTTTCCTGCTGAGAACTTTTCTATCAGGCGTGGGACAAACCGCCTCCCGCGTTCTCTCTCACGGCTGCCTGGCGAGATGGGCAGCGCTGTTACCTCCGTTCACAGGTGAAGAAACCAGACGGGTGAAGCGACCTGTGACAGGTAGCACAGCTGGAGAGCGGCAGCATCTGGATTTCACCCTTGAGCCGCGAGTCCAAAGCGTATGCCGTTAAGTGTTCTGACAAAGCTCCTGAGAGAGCCTAGTGTCTCATGGGAAACACACTCACTCACATACACACCTTCACACATTTGCACATGCTCACACGTGTATGACTCATAGGTACACGTGGACATACACGCACGCGTGGAGTTCGCCGAGGACAGAATACACAGTGTGTTCAAAGCGTCTGCAAAGAGCAGAGACCTAAAGACACTTTTCAGAGCGTGAGGTGATTCTCCTGTGTGGAACTAATTAAGTGATCGACTGCGACAGCTCGTTACCAAACTCTTAAAAAAGCTTTTGGATCTAAGGAAGTTGCTTGTCTCTGGTTGGTTTTGTTAAGAGGCAGCCGAGACCTGACCTATTTCAGGCTTTGAAAAAGTCCCATCTCATTTTGTGGGGTTTGTTTTTGTTTTGTTTTTTTGTTTTGTTTGGTTTTTTACTTTTTCTGTGACACGCGATGTCACAGACAGGGAG
>NW_006439191.1:6934753-6945170 GCF_000325575.1 Pteropus alecto | reverse complement strand
CGGTTCAGTTAAAAGATGGGACGTAGTCTCGCTCAGTGCTGTTTTCAGGTTCTGAGATAGTTTCCACTTTTTTTCTTCCCCACAGCCAACACCAGGGAAGCGGACCGCGGGTCAGGTAATGGAAGCAACAGACCTCGAGATCGGTGCCAAAAATGTAACCACCCAATCGGCTCCAAAGGAAAATATTCATTAAAGTGACACATGTTCCTATTATCGAACTCAAAACACTTGTTTGGACATCAGAGGTCGGAAAGCGCCGCATCCTGATTAGCTGGGATATTCTCACTTCTTTTAGATCTTCCTTCCTCGTTTTTATGGCGAGTCAACTTTCAGAGAAATTCTTTCCCACTACCGTCTGCTGATCACATCCCGAAAGCATTCAAAAATCTCCCTTGTTTCCTATAAGGAGAAATGGGAAGCACGACCACAAATATTTGTGTAAATGTCACCGCGTATTATTGGAAGCTTTGTTCAGTCGGTTAGAGAATTATTGTGGCCAGGAGACCAGCTGGACCCCACTCAGACGCTTCCTACACGGATCACGCACGCCCAGACACACTCACACACTCACTCGCTCTGTCTCCGTTTTTCAAAAGTGAGAGTGATGGTCCCTTTCTTCTACCTTCTATGTGTAGTCTTCAGATAGAAGGGACATGTTCGTTACGAGTGATTTCAAGCCGAAAGGAAGCGGAAAGACAGAGAGAGAGCTGGCCTCTTCCACAGACAGCAGACAACAAAACACAAAGCGAGACAAAGCACCTTCGAGGGAGGCCAGTCCAGCATCCCAGCTCGTCATTCACCAAGGAGGAAGAAGGAAGCGAGGCAGCTGCGTTCGCTTTAACTCTTTCCTGGAATGCTCTGAAGCCGATGCCCAGAGTTTCATTCTTATGGAATTAGATCATAAACGGGACCAAGCTCGCTGTTCAGTCATTTGTCACCAAACAGCAAGAATGCAGTGTCCTAACATGGAAGGAATGTCATGCCCCAAACATTTATTTCTGGCCGTGTCTTTCCCAGCCTTGAGATCAAAACTTCAGCTGCTAGATAAGCAGAGGTCAGGGACCCCTCTCCTGCGTACTCCTCACCTCCCCTGAGAGACAGCGCTCTGCTGCCCAGACCTGATGGTTCATCTTCTCCATGTTTTAGCCCGGCAGAGACTGCAGTGATCTTTGACCTCGGTTATGTTTATACGAAAAGCCTCCCTCGCATTTTCTCACACCCATTCATCCCTCCGGTAGGACCTGGATGCCTCTCTCCATCTTTGTCTTGCTGGTGTTTCTAGGAAAACCACTTCGGACTTTCTGAACTGAATCAATATTGGTCATTTCTCTGGGTTTGTCACTCGTTCAGACCTGTTTCTGTATGAGGTGTGTGTGTATCAGGAGAGTATGTGGGAGGCGAGACATAGCCAGGTGCTAGACTGAATTATCTTTGAGTGACACCACAAAACGCTGGAAATGGCCTCCTTTTCTAAGATCTGTACACGAGGGGTGATTCGCTACAAGAAAATAAACACTTTTTTGCTCAATAGTTAAAGCTTTGGTCCCCGCATCGTCTGTTCTGTCTCAATAGAACTGTACTTAAACAGAGAAAAATCTAGATTGGCCATTTCTCCATATCCTTCTGTCTTTTAATGCTGCATCTGTCCTTCCGTGCTCTGGATTAGCGTTGCCCACGTGGTTACATAGCATGAATTCAGGCATTTATTCGATATCAGATTTTCCCAACTTAAAAATAAATAAATAAATAGATAAATAAAAGCAAAATTCTTGATGATGGAAAGGAATGCATTGGCCACAATGAATGACAATTATACTCAAACCAAGGATTAATATTCCGATTTCTATTCAGACCTTAGTTCTGTGCATTGCTTTGTCGCGAGCTGCTGTGCAGATGTGTCACTTAACATGAGAGCCGTGGTACCCCAAAATATAGAAATGCTATTGAAAAAAGGTGGATATGGGCTCTGGGATGAGACTATCTAAGGTCAAATCGCAGCTACGCCTCTTATTAATGGTGTAACTTCGGAAAAGTTACTAAACTCTCTAAACATCAGCTTCTGAAAAGCAAGGAATAGTAAGGACAATCAGTATAGGACCTCACCTCCTAGGGTGATCCGGAGGCGTAAATGAAATATTTCACATAAAGCTCTTAGCTCAGTACCTGGCACAAGAGGGAAGGTGTATAAATGCTAATTATTATTATTTCTACTGCTATAGCAAATCCTATTTTAAGGACCTGTAAGATCTTATCAGCTCATTCATTTCTAACCTTAAAAAGAATCATTTTTTGAAGGAAAAATTCTTTTACAAAGTGGAAAATTATGCCTTAATTAATTGTGGTACACATATGGAATTTTTTTTTTTGCCCCAAAGAAAATTACATCAATTTCATTAATAAGCTTTACCAAAGATGTTTACACATATAGACATATATATGTGTTTGTATTATATACATAACATGAGTATTATGTGTGTATATATATATATTTTTTTTCTTTCTTTCTTTCTCTTGAATCAAATATCAGAGCACCACAAATTGGAGGATCCATTGAAGACACACCAATGTTTTCTTCTCTAAAGATCCCAAGAGGGAAAAATTGCTGGATAATCAACAACTTCCCGTACTGCAACGCTCGAGGGTTATTTCAGAAGACAAAGGTTAGTGACTTATATGTGTCCTCAGGGTTACTCCATCTATGGTCACAGCCTGTATCTGCCCCAACAGATGCCATCACCATGAGCACGGCCTCCTGAGGGCACCATGGACTGTGGGGGTTCCAGCCTCCCCTAAATGCTCAGGGTACAAAAGTTACCACGTGCGTTCACTTGAACTAATTCACACTGACCAGGACTTCTTCCTTACTGAGTAGCAGTCCTTCAAAGGACTGAATGCGATTCTCTCTCTCTCTCTCTCTCTCTCTCTCTCTCTCGCTCTCGCTCTCGCTCTCGCTCTCCCTCCTTCTCTCTAATAAGCTTAAAAAAAACTTAAAGTGCTTTTAAAGCTCCTGCTTTCTGTCTCCAAACATCTTAACGCCTTTCATTTCTTCATTCCACTCTATTCTAATCAACTCCTATCAAATTGTGTTCTCAGGAAGGAATTTTCTCTTTTCAAAAAAATAAATAAATAAATGGAGAAACAGAAGCCATAGATGGAACAATATAATATTCCATCTAATACACGTTTACCTCTTCAGCCAGGATAACAGCCCAGTCACTCTGGTTGACAAACGTGCTGCCCTGTTGGGGTTTTCTTTTTATTTTGTTAGTTTGTTGTTTAATACCTGCAAAAACACGGATACCTTTATGCCTCTTCTTTGTCTTCTTACCTACCTTGCAATTTTTCTAATTTACCCGTGTCTAAATTTTACCATTCAGTTCACACTGTCCTGTCAAAATGTTTTCCTTGGAAAAAAAATGCTCAAGATGAGATAGATGATAGACAGACAGACAGATGATGGATAGATAGATGGTAGATGACAGATGATAGATAGATAGATAGATAGATAGATAGATAGATAGATAGATAGCTAATAGATAGATAGAATAGATAGATAGATAGATAGATAGATAGATAGATAGATAGCAGATAGATAGATGATAGATGATGATAGATAGATAGATAGATAGATAGATAGATAGATAGATAGTTGATAGATAATAGATGAGAACCAGTTTCAGTTGACACATATTATACATTCAAGGCCTCGTAGATCATGCGTCATCAGTGAGTAGATATTTTGTTCTGAAACTACTGTCACTGCCTTTATGTGGGACAATGGGACGATAGCAGTTGTTCTCCGTCTTCCAATTCAGGACCTGCTTGAGCCTCAGCGTGGAGAGAAGAGAATGGGAGAGGAATGGAAGGGAAGGAGAACGGGAGGCGGAGAGGAGGAGAGGCAGCTCTCTCGTCCACGTTAACAAGCAAAATGAAAAATTCGAAGAGAATCGAAGCCCTACTGAGCTCTAATTTCAAATTCCGTAGAAACAGTTCCCACGCGCACCCAAAATCATCCACTTTGACTCGATTACTGAGCACACTCAACCATTGCCTTATCGGGCCAATATTGGTGAAAATCGAGACCGCTCCATCCGCAGCATCAATGTGTGCATTGTTTAAACAAATCGCTCTCACCCACTGGGTTCAGTAGCCTTCCCAGTTTCTTTGGTTTTTCTTTCCAATGGATGTTAGCATCCCGTCTTGGAAATAAATGAAAGCACTCAGGTCTTGTTATTGGGGCGCTTAGCAACAGCCTCCCCTAGGTGGTCTTCGGGTGGGAAAGTCTAAGGGAGGGCGAAGAGAGGCGAAACCTGCCGGACATTGTTTTAAACAGACCGGCTCCTGTTTCACAGGGCAGTTCTCCCCAGGGTGCTGGGCAGGGGAACAGCGAGGCAGAACAGGTGCCGGGGTTTCCCTGCTCACCATTCAGGGAAGTGTTTTTGCTTCGTGCCAGAAACTCTGAACTTGTCGTGGGCATGCTCGACTCCAGTAGGGAAGGCAGTGAGCTGGCAGTGCCCCCAGGGCAGGCTGAGGGACAGCAACCTGAGAAAAGGCTCAGAGAAACAAGATCGTCTTGTCTGGAGAACATAATGGCTATTCAGCCGGCGAGCGGCCCTCAGCCAGCCTCACGGGTTTGGAGGCATGTCTCCAAGTGGATTATGTCAGAGAGATGGAGATGGAAATTGATATTCATCAATCATGATATACCAGGCAATCGACAGCTCCACGGGGGCTTCGTTCACAGAGGAGCAGCTCGCAACGCAGGCTCTTTTTCTCTAAATGACGTGCGAAGATCTCACTGCAGAAAAGCACAGAGAGAAGTTTTCACGGCCCCCTCCCCCTTTTGTATTTGCTCTTTGAGAGAAATCTGTCACTTCGTAAAAATGATGAAAAGTAATATGATGGCACAAAGAAAAGTGGGAGCCCCCACAGGATGGGAATCAAGAGGTCTGGGGTCTTGTCCCATCCTCAGAAGACACATGACCAAAGCTCAACAGGTCTCAGTTTTCGCATCTATGAAATATCAGAACTTGTCCCCAAGTCTCTGCCATCGTGAGAGTCTGTGACTCACGAGACTTTATTATCGGATATCGGCACCATTCTGCAGTGGAGCCGTGATGGGGGTTCAGGGTCTGGGGGGTCCGTCTCCATCTGCGACAACAGTCAATGCACCAACACGAACAGCAATGGAAACGAAATTAACTTCTGTTGCTTAAAAGCTGTTAGTCTGACTGAATCGTTCATGTTTTAATACAAGGATAGCCTGAGAGGAAAACTTAAGAATACTAGATATGCAAATTGAACAGAAAGCAGTAAACAAATAAAACTCATAATAATGCTAATACTACTACTACTAATAATAATAAGCAAAGCATTAGCGAACTGTGGATGATGGGAGGAGTGGCAAGATAGCTGGCATTCGATGACTTATTGGAATGTGGAGAGAAGATATAAACCAACTAACCCAAAATTCAAGAGCATGAACCAGCAGAGGAGGAAAAGTGCTTAGCTGTTTGCTCTGTGTGCTTTGCGATCAGTTAAACACACATCCTTCCGCTTAGCAGTGTGTCTCTCAAGTACTTTCTCACCGCACAATAGCGCTTATGAGTGTCGCAACTCCCCTATGCGGTTAGTGTTGGTGTTATCTCCACTTCACAGTTGATAAAACTGAGGCTCAGAGAGGACAAGTGACTTAACCAAAGCCACAGCTGGTCGGGCGGGTGTGGATTTGAACCCGGGACACATGTCTCCAGAGCTACACTCTGACCTGTTATGTTATAATGTGTATAAACCGGGGGTCGGCAAACATTTCCTAGAAAGGCCAGATCGTGAACATTGTCATCTTTGCAGACCACGCACCGTCCCTGTGTCTATTACTCCACTGCTGCAATGCGGTCTTTTTCATTGTCGCTCGGACCCATGCGTTTCGTTTATTTATTCAGCAACTATGTTGAGTCCACGCTCAGGGCTAAGCATTTTTTAGACACCGAAGATACATGAGCGAACTCGACGATATCCACACTCGTGGAGCTTCATTCTAATGGGACACACAGAAGACATTAAACAGACAATAGAGATGTGCTAATGATCTAATAGGATGTCAGGTGGTGATAAGTAAAATGAAGAAAAGCAAAGCAGGACAAGAAACTAAAGATGGACAGTGGCTGCTTCTGCAGAGCGTGTGGCCAGGGAAACTCCTGACAGGGAGCTTTGAGTAGACATGGTCCTCGGCGTCCGGAAGCTGAGATCACCTGGACAGCAGGTACGATTAGAAGAGAGAAGAGTCTGATCTCGGAAGCTAAGCAGGGTCGGGCCTGGTTAGTACTTGGATGGGAGACCACCTCGGAAGACCAGGTGCTGTAGGAGTAAAAATTAAAAATAAGGGATTGTAAGCTGACAAGGTCCTGGCAATCTGTGAGGTCAACCAAGGGTTGCCTCGCCTAAAAAAATAAAAACTAAAAAGAAGAAGAAGAAGAAGAAGAGTGAAGAGCCCACGGATGGGCCCTGGAGTCCTCCAATGCTGGGAGCTCAGAGGTGAAGGATTCGGTGCTTTCTGAGAAGGGGCGGCGAGGGCGAGGGCATGAGACCGTCATGGCAAGGAGCCGAGTTGAGGGAAGTGTTTCGGGAAGGATCGGGGAAGCCGGCTGCGCCAAGGGCTGCTGACGTTCGCCCGGAAGAGGCCTGAGAGGGGCTCATCGGTCTGGGCCGTACCGTGACCTTGGCGAGTTGGGCAGGAGCGTTCCCAGGAGCGGGAAGGAAAGCCCTACTGGACGGGATGCAAGAGCAGGGGAAGGGATACAAGGAAGACCGAGTGTGGAAAATTCCAGAAGCTTTGCTATCTGTAAATGAAGCCTTTAATAACCGCTTAAGCGTTTGCAACGCAGAGCTGAAGAGAGAGCTGGAGTATTTTTTATTGTGCCCTTTATTTATTTTCTGGTCTTTTCTTTTTTTCTTTCTTTTCTTTTTTTAGTGGCAGATCGATACTCACTGAGCGACCACTCTGTCATCAGACCACATTGACTCGGCACACATTCACTGAGGTGAGCTAGCCCAGTGTCCCCAGTGCTGGCTATAGAGTGAAAGAGCCGCCAGACATCCGTGAGCTCACCGGCTGGAGGCTGCAGTCCTGACAACGCGTGGGGTTGTTTTAATAACAGCTCGCTTCTCCATCATCGCCCTCCTTAACGTCCCTCACACTCATCTTTGAATCATCCAGCTCAAGTCACCGTCTGAATCCTGCTTGGTTTAACTTTGGAAATACCCATGCCATGCTCCTGAGCAAATGAACAGACCGACGGCTGTCGCATTGTGACCTAACCCTCACTGGGACAAGCTCCCCTGTTTTCTCAGCCTTTATACAAAGGTAATGACAACTGCACCGTGCTCTCAGAAAGACTTCTGTTCCTGGTCCTGATCGCTGCAGGGGACTTCATCAAGTCAGGATCTCTGCAAACTGCAGTGTCCTTGAATATAAAATAAGATCATTGGAGCCGATAGTCTTAAGATCCTTTCTAACCTCCAACGACTGTGATTATTTAATACTAAAGAAATGTTCATTACTCAGCCAGAAGGAATCTCTGGCACCTCAAAGTATATTTTGAAGGAAGTGTAGTTTAGGAGTGAAATTTGACCTTTGAAGTGCCCGAGGACATGCTTTCAGATGCAAAGACCCACTTCGACACAAGTGACAGAAAATCGTGAGCTCTTGAAGGCTGCACCTAAATAAAAAGGAATCTACTTTTGCTGAGCATCACGACCCATTTTCCCAACCCGGATACAAACAAGGATTTAAATCTAGGCAGAGACTTACTGGTCTTTTTTTTTTTTTTTTAAATCTGATCTTCCTGTCCTGGGAGAGTCCAAGGCAGCGAGTTAGAACAAATGAACCCAAATTCTGAGCATGAAGATGTGCCGCCTGGTCCCTGCTCTAATGGTTATGGCTGATGATGTTAGGAACCTCCCTGGCCCTTTTTTCTTATCCATAAAATTAAGAGGTCAAAGCCAGAGATTGCAAGAATCCCACAGTTTTATCATGACAGACATGGTTTTAGAAATCGATAACATAAGCATGGTTATATAACTCGGAAAATAGCCTAATTTTTCAGAAGTCCAGTACAATATCAACTGAGGCACAATAATAGATACTCAGTTATCCCCAAACCTGTCATTTCTGATTTTAGCCTAAATTTCACAGTTTCCAGTACTCAAAGAAAGCCATGAGGTACAGATCAATTCACGTGATAATTAAGCACCTATGCATGAGCGGAATTTACTAGAAACTATCGGAGACGTGTAACTATATCACGGATCCTGTCCTCAGGAAACGAAACTTCTTCTGATGTCTACCTTTCCTCATTTTTCATAATTTTTACAATGAGTTTATAATAATTTCATAATTAGCGAGAAATAATATTTTCAAAGAGGTTCAGGTCAGAGGCGATGGCGACTTAAACTCTAGTGTCAGCAATGGGAATGGAAAGCAGGAACTCGGTGACATAAAGTGGAAGCATTGCTTTTGAAGTCCAAAGATACTTCAGCGTCCTTCTCCAGTTGACCAATAACATCTGTCTGCTCTGGCAGCAAACATTTCAAACTCTGTATGTGAAGGGGCTACGTAGAGTGGTGTTTAAGAGCGTTTATTGGCTCTGGAGTCAGAGAGCTGGGGTTTGAATTCTGTTCTGCCACCGACTAGCTTGGCGACCTTGAGCGAGTCTCTTGCTCAAGCCTCAGTTTCCTCATCCTTAAAATGAGATTAATAATACCAAGTTCATAGTATCAGTAATTCCAAGACTGTTGAAAAAACTCAATAGAGCACTACATCGACCCTTCAGGGGACTGCTTTCACACACACGGCGAGGACTCCGTAAGGCCGACTGCTGTCTTTGTGGTTGTTACTTGTCTCGTTCACCCTTTAAGCAAAGATCAAGAGGAAATGGGAGCTAATAAATTGGGTTTCTTAGCCTCTGGATCATTGTAGATGGACAGGAAGCACCATTCAAATGGAACAGTAAGAACCACTAACGGCCAGAGTTACATTCAGAGACACAATCAGTGGCTGAAACGCCAGCCCCAGCCCAGGTATCCTGTTCTTGGTTGGTGTCAGGACTGGACATCAGCTCTCTAACACCTCCTGGAACGTGGTGACCGTGCTGCTACCCACCTTGCCAACCCATCCTCCTCCGTTACAGACTAAACGTGATTTCTGACTGTGTGTGGATGACACTGACCGGAGGCCCTTGGGCCCTGTTCTTCCTCAGCCTCATCCCACAAAGTATTCCATGGACAGATGGATGGTCACCATGATATGCTAGGGCCACATCATTGTCTTAGGGAAATTCTACAAGATGCCAAAAGGAAGCATAATTTCTTCCTCTTGGGACCGTCTTGCGTGACAATGTGTGCTTTAGGAATTAAAATAGAAGCTTTGTTTATTGCAAACTAAAAACTGGCCAAAAGGAAGTAGTTCCTTTGTACTGTGACTTTCTGTGACTTCCTCTTGGGACCGTCTCGCGTGACAATGTGTGCTTTAGGAATTAAAATAGAAGCTTTGTTTATTGCAAACTAAAAACTGGCCAAAAGGAAGTAGTTCCTTTGTACTGTGACTTTCTGTGACTTTTCTGCATCCTAAAATGTTCTTCATTATTCAAGACTACAAAACAAGAGGCGTTTCTGTCGTTAATGTGGAACAATTACGGAGCTCACATCCAAAATATATCGTTGACCATTTATACAAAAGAGCAAGTCATTACTTTTCCTCTTCTCTTTCAAATTCTTCTCTTCCATTATGCTATCCTTACTCCCTTGCTCTGCTCTCTCTCTCGCTCTCTCTCTCTCTCTCTCTCTCTCTCTCTCTCTCTCTCTCTCAATATATATATATTTCAGAGACAGGGAGACTGTCAAACGGGATCTGAAGTGATAAAATAAATCCATTTAAAAGACTTTAAATAAGATCCTGTATCTTCGTAGAAGCCTACGTAGGCAAATGTTTAGACTAATTATGTAACCGCATGGTTCAGTTCTGCTTCTCTGAGTCAGTAGGTAAAGAAACTTCTATGGAAAGAAACCAGAGCTGCCAGGGGTCCGGTAGCAGTTTGGCAGTTGAAGAGCCAGGAGCAGAATACCAGAGCCTCCCTCCTTCTATTTAATCATTTTTTCGCTCTGTCCCCTTCAGAGCGAAGATAACACCCAACCTTTCTTGGAAAGCACCACGATTTGTGGGGTTATATTTCTTTGGGAGTTGTGGAGACAACAACATCGCTAAAATTTGCAGCAAGGGGCAGACATACTGTCTATCCGCTTTGTGTCAGTGTTTTAGAAACGCCAAATAAAATACTCCTTTCTAGTTAGCAACTGGAGATGTTGACCAAACAGTAGTTTCCCAGCCACCCTAAAAACTGATGTACCCAGATGACTTCAC
>NW_006439191.1:6903672-6934717 GCF_000325575.1 Pteropus alecto | reverse complement strand
GCTTGACTAATTATTGTATTAACCTTAGTAAAACCATGGAGGACTTCGACTTACTGTACTGAGTAGCACAACAAATACATGACCAAAAAAACTCATATATCGAGTCATGGCATGCCAGAGGCAGCCACCCCACATGACATTATCAACTTCACAATGTAAAGCAACTTTGTTCCAATGCCCCAATCCATTAGAGTTGGCGGTAGTCTATTCAGTTATTAATCTTGCATTCATTCTTGGGCTCCAGTTTACAAACTGAGACTATACTCCAGGCGTGAACATACAGAAAAGCATTCAGATCTATGAGGAAGCCTCACTGAACACATACAAGTTTGTTGACATGGAAGACTATCTCCCCATCAGTCTGAGTAAACGATTACATAACAGCTAAGCTATAATAAAATCCTGATTCCAAATCAAATAAGGCTCCCAGACTTCTACAATGAGTCACCACCAGCTCTATAAACATACAAAATACTTGACAAGGAAGTCTCTGATAATTTTTTAGTAATTATGTCTGCAAATTGTTCCTTGCTGACATCACCGTTCGAAATGGTTTCCCATAACTTTGCATTGCCTCTTCACATCTGTTCATTAATCACTAATGCTTTGAATATTTCTATCATTATTAGGTAATTCGCAGGGTTTACATGATTCCACAGCACTCTCCTCGGCGGAATTTTTAATTAGTGAAATTATTGTGATCAAAGCCAGTATAATCAGGGTCACATGTTTCTTGCAGTATTTTTTTTTAGTGTAGATTCATGATCTCGACATGCTTTGTCCTAAAATCATAATTCACAAAGATGACACAACTTCTAAACATCTCAAAAACAAAAAATGCAAGGGAGAAAGAAGGAGCGAGGTTGGGGTCGGGAGTGGGGGGGCGCTGAATTGACATATTTGATGTTAAAAGACATTTCGAAGCACTGGCGTCATTTCTTTTTGTGTTGGACGTGAGATTTAAAGTTCTGCTCTGACATGTGGTTCACAAACCAGCCCCGAGCCAAACAGGAGTGTGAGATACTGGGTTCCACGCACTGTATTGTCTGGTAATGAGAGCAGGAGAAGCTATGCCGAACAGCACCGCTGGTCCAGAATAAAGAAAAAGCAGGCACAGCCTGGGCATAGGGGTTCATGCTGGGCAGGAGGGCGAAATGTCAGGAAATTTCATTCTAAGACCGAGGAAAGCGGTTGGGAACGAGAGGACTCCTTGGCTTAACCCAGGCCGTTTCAATGGACGTGACCCAGAATAAACTAAGTCCTTGATCTTTCTGTAACTGTACTCGTCCAGTGATAAACACTGGTCCCCTGGAAGCCTGAGAAAGTACAATATTTAGAAGAGCTCAAAATCTGTCTAAATGGAATTTGGATTTCTCCCTAAATGACCTGTGTGGTTGGCATGCCAGAAGCTTGTCGCTGGGATGCCACTGGAATGAAGATGGTTGAACAAGCAAAGGGATAGCGGGACTTCTTAACGAAATGGCTGTCTTCCTCAGGCCTGAAGCCTTCATTTTCGTATTTAGAATAAATATATGAGAAAGGTATTTTCTATGGGAAAATGGAAGTTCCAAAGGTAGGTTTTAGTTTAATACAAAAGAAAAGCTTTTTATCATTAAAGCTACCAACATAGCAGTGGATTGGCTAAGTAGTATTTCATAAGAGGAAGCACTCCAGTAGAAGTTGTGTGTTAAGTGTCATATAAGAGATCCATTCATTAGCGGATTCATTTGTGGCACCGTATTTGTGGAGTGAGTATTAAGCACAAGGTGCCGATAATATAGAGATGAATAAGCTATAGACTCTGACATCCAGGAATTCACAGAACAGGAGGTGAACCATACCCCAAAACAGAAAATTAAAACATAATAGTCAGTGATGAGCGGACAACCCAGCTTTGGGCCACAGATAGGACCTGGCTTTAGAAGGTGCTGGCAAAATATCTTTTCTTCCACGGGGCCTCTGATTGGTTGCTTTTCTGCGCTTTTAAAAACAACAGACCTTCAGATCTCTTGGTCTTATGACTGGAAAAGAAAATGATACTGACCGTTTTAATGTAAAGAAAAGCAACAAGTTGGAATAGAGAAAAAGAACAGAACTGTAGGACAAGCAGCACTGCCAAAAAAAAAAAAAATTGCAAATTGGTAGGGAGGAGAGATAAAGAACAAAAAAAGAGGTATCGGTAGGCCCTTGGAAATCATGGCTTTCTATGGCAAAAGCTTGTTCTCTCTCTGCCCGGTCCAAGAAGTAAATATCGTCTCGTCTCCCGAATTACAAGAATTTCTGACTTCGGAAACTTGTACCACCAGGAAAACATTTCTCTGTCTGTCTGTCTGTCTGTCTCTCTCTCTCTCTCTCTCTCACACACACACTCTCTCTCTCTCTCTCTTACATGCATATGAGCCTGTTTCAGTGAAGTAACCATAAAAATTATTTTAGAATGATATAACCTATGCTAGAATATTCAAAAATACTTTTTAGACCTGAAGAACAGAGTAAATAGCAATAGGAAAGAAATCATGCTGGAAAAGAATGAAAGAAGACCGACTACGTATTTTATATAAGATCCTTGGGATGAGGAGGCCAAAAGATGAGCACCATGAACCATTATCAATTACCGTGAGGGACGGTGGAGAACGTGAAAGGTGACAGAAGCCTGCAGGGAGAAAAATGTGGTTCTGGACCAAGCTCCCCATGGGTTCACCGAATTAAGCAAGAAGTATTCATCTATTTCCTGTTCTGACAGCTAAGAACTTTGACGTCTGGGGAGGACATTTGACAAGGTGAGTCATGATGTCCTGTGGGGGAAGATGAAGGGATGTGGACTGAACCTGTTCAAATGCCTGGGACCTGAGCGAGGTGACTGCGGAGGACACTGAGCGGAGCGGGAGGGGTCTCGTAGCCAGCAGCAGATGCCCCGTCCACCTTAACGTACTTGTCACCGTGTCGGAGAGGATGCGGATGGCACGCTGGCCGCACACACGGATGGCGTGGAACTGGGAGGGATACCTGATTCCTTAGTTGAGAGAATTCTGCTCCAAAAGAGATTTTGTCCATCTGGAGCAATGGGCCAACCAGCAAGGTGAAATGTAATAACTCTAAATAGAAAATTCAGTAGCTGGTTTCAAATAAGTCTGATTTCAAAATTTTTTTTAAAAAAAATGGAGAAATGTGGTCGAAGGGGAGAAAACTTGAAAATGAGCAGGGTTACATCATGATATATTGCTACTACTGAAAGCCAGCGTGAAATTTCTGTAGTATTAAAAATATGATCGAGAAGGGAGAATAATGACCAGGGTAGAAATTGGAAGTGTGCAGAACTTATCAGCGCAACACAAAGAAGAGCTTTCTGACCTAGAGCTCTTCAGAAACGTAATGGGTTTCTAGGGGAGGGTCAGAGGTATCGGAGTGAATTTTTCCTTTGTGACAGTATTAGATCTGTGCTGTCCCATAGAGGAGCCACTAAACTCCATGTGATTATTGAGTACTTCAGGTGTGGCTTGTCCAAATTAAGAGATGCTTTAATTATAAAATACACTGAATTTTGAAGATTTGGTATGAAAAAAAAAAATGCGTGTAAAATATCTCAGTAAAAACTTCTGTAGTGATTCCGTGCTGACATAGTAACGTTTTGGACATAATGAGTTAAAAGAAAACATAGTATTAAAATTAGCTTCACCTTTTTTTTAATGTAATTTAAAGTTATAGATGTGGCTTTGTTATTGGCTCTCTTTCTGTCTCGAGTGGACGGCACTGGTGAACCAACAGAGAATGAACAACCAGGGACAGTGTGAAGGGAATTTTCACCTTGGACGAGGACCGGGCCAATCTCCAAGTCCTTCAGACACCAGATTTCATGCCATAGGCTAAAGAATTGCCAATGAAAAAAAAAAAAATCATACTTCATTGTTTAGTGCAAGTGTCTTTCTAGCAAATTCTATCTGTTGATTTAAGAGTCCTGCTTAAGTTAAGACCATTTGTGGAAGCTCAATGACTCATCAAACAAGTGTCTTTGAATTCTTGGCATTTCCTAATAGGACCATCATGTTGATATCTGTAGTCATAGAATCTTGAACTAACAAATCATTATCCTTTAAAATAGGCACTTACCATAATCGTATTCAAGAATTTTATAATTCTTATCTCTTACAGCATCTTATAGATATGATGCTTAGGAATTTAATAAATGAATGAAGAAACAAAGCTTCAGAAAAGAGCAAAACAAAACAATCCACTCTGAGTCTTTACTCTGTGTTAAGGAAAATCGAAGGGAGTAAGTATCGTCTCTGTTCCTAAATTGCTTTGTAATGGGTGCTCTTTGCGTTTCAAGATTGACCTGCGTATTTCCTTAATTAGATTATTATAATCACCTTGAAATCAGTATGCATGTTCCTTCTATGAAGTCTGAGTTTCGCACGAGAGATCTGCCAGGCGCTAGATAGCTGTTGGCTGCAGGTAGAGATCACAGTCAGGCTCACAGTTTGGGGGGTTCAGGTCACTTTCAGAGAGGAATAGAGTTTTCAGATAAGTCCAGGAAGCAATGTACGAATTGGTTCTATTTCAGATCGCTGTATAGTCTAAGCCCCGCCTTCCTCCCTCCAGAAATCAATAAGCCCTTCGAGGAGTTTATAATCTAGCTGAAGAGATTACCATCGTGGATCACAAGATATTAGCGCTGGGAGAATCAACCCTGAAACCTGCATCTCCTGATTCCAGTCCCGACCTTCAGTTTCACGTGCATGTGACTCCCTAGGTGTCTCGTATGACCGTAAGGTCTTAGCATTTTATGGCAGGTGAGAGACGATGGTTAGTATTGATGATAATCCTAGACTCCAAATGCTCATCAGTGGCCTTGGTCACTGATGATTTAGAGAGTCTGACACAAGTTCAGGATCATAAAGCACTGCAGAGACTATTTCTGTAATTGCCATTCGTGTGGCTCTATAGAAAGCTCGTGATGGGCACTTAAAAGTCAAATGACAAGAGTAATTAAGAATAGCCTTGGAAGATGATGTAAAGGCATCTCCATTTCAAGACGAGGAAAGCGCAGAAATGTTCTACCTACTGGATCATAGATAAAAATAGCTGCCACCAGCTGGTGCCAGGTACTTTACAAGATGCTCTCATTGCATCCTCACAGCCACTTTCTGAGACGAGTGCTCTATTATGCCTGTTTCATACATGAGGAATCTAAGGCCAGGAGCGGTTTGGCTACTCGTCAGATGTTACAGGGACTGGGGCTGGAACTCCAGCCTGCCATCATCTGATTCCAAAGCCTGCTGTCTGTGCCGATTTGGGGGAGACTGCCCCTCCCAGCCGGGAGCCGAGGCTGTCTCAGATGAACCCCTGTTTAGGCCTTAGTAAACTGCAGAGAGCTGTTTCTTCTGAGGTACAAGGGGTGCTCCAGAGAGAGCAGGAGAGGGGGAGGGTGAACTCCCAGGACACAGCTTAGCCCCTGGGGGAAGGCGGTGCCTAGAAAGTCCTTGATGTTAAATGACCTCGCTCTGAAGAATCCCAGAGACCTCAAAAGCCTGTGCCTCAGCCAGTAACGCAACTAAAAAAAAAAAATTACCTGCAATTGGCAGCACGATTTCAGTAACAGGTCACTCCCTAACTCCCGCCAGAATGAGGCAAACCGGTGCCTCTCATTTCCCACTGAAACTCCTGTCTTTTGGACCTTTAACCACTATGTTGCTCCAGTGGAACTTTGTACAGATGAAAAGTCCTTACGAGCTTGCTAGATTCCTTTCCTGATCCACATTCAGTCGGCACACAAAGGGCTCTCGTCACATTCAGAGAGGCCACGACAAAAGTACATGTAAACTCATCACCATAAAACGTTAGAATCCTTATCCTGACAATGTCGGGTCAGAAATGTTATCTTTGGGTAAGAGAAGCCAGGCAAAGAAAAAAAAAAAAAAGATGATGGCTTTTTTCTTAAAGAGACAAGGAAGAAATCTCCCAGAAAGGTGGGATGGCCCCGTTTCGTTGCCTGTATAGACAGAGCCTTTACTGAATCAAGTTCTGAACGCAGTCCTGACAGAAGGAGGAACGAGGAAGAAAAGAAGGCACAGACGGATGTCTTGCAGAAGGAAGTTCGAGAAAGAATGTGACACGCAGAAAGAGCTGGGCCACAGAAGTGTCAGAGCAGTGCATCTCGGCTTCGCACTGCCCCAGGCCCGGGCGCTGACCAAGTCCAGAAGTCAACGACAGCTGGGAGGGAACATCTTCAGGTGCCACGGAGGGGAAGTCGGAGATGCAGGAAAGTGACTTCCTGTGTCTACGAGAAGACGGGGCGCCAGTGGGAAGCCTTGTGAGCGAGAGGACAGCCAAGTGTCGCAGTAGAAAATCTCTGCGGACGGTTACAGGCCAAAAGGATAGGGACCATTCTGTGTAAAGCCCGCTTCTAGGCGCTGGTCAGGGGAAAATGCCAGAAAAGGCGGCAGGAGAGATGCAGGGGAGCGTTAAAGGCAGGAAAGCTGAATGGACGGACAGTTGGAAGCAAAGAAAAGGTAGTTTCTGACTGAGGAGTTTGACGTTGCATCTTTGTGCAGCCCTCACCACCTGGCCTCTTGGCAACCGCCAGATAATCAAAGCTGTCATAAATATGAAACCGTCATCCTTGGCTAAATTAGCCAGTGATTAAAAGGGAGAGAAGAAAAATAAAAAATTCCGTATTTAATATCATGTAAAGGTAACGGCCCCGTTAATTGTGCATCAGAATGACACAGAATCAGTGCCGTTATTATTATTTATTAATAGCAGTGGTATGGAACCCAACTTCGCAGTGGCTGAGGTCAGCCTCAGATGGATGATTGACACACACGGCTGATAGACATGAATAGCATGAGCTAAGATTACCATCTGGTATAACAATCTACATCACAAGACACCACATTTCCTGTTACCCGGGGTAAGTAAATTTCAAGCATGAGGGAAAATTTTAGCAAGTTTCTCCAAGTACCTTTTTACTGAGAGACGAATGTGTCTTCCACAGAGAGGAGGGAAATTATGAGGTAAAGGTTATTCTCTCTCATCGTCCCCTGACTTCTCCTTCAGGGGAGATGAGAAACGCCACCTTTGCGATTCTGGCTCATGGTTTAGAAAATCAAATTTACCTAATTAGTCTCTAACAAAGGCACGCTGGGCGTTCTTGTGTTCCATGCCCACTTACAGCCATCCAGTGAGACGAATAATCGAAACAACGTTAAAAACGGAGGGCATACATTTGAAAATCTTTTTCCCTTCCTTCCTCTTCCTATCCTTTTTCCCCCCCTTGAACGAAGATATTGACACATGTCATAAAACTACACAAGGGATGCTGTCGCCCCTGAAGGTTATTTTTGTATTTTGTGTTTTCAATAGACACCCACATCTGAAACCGTTCTCATACGAAACTAATTTCGACTCCTTTTTAAGGTTTTTCTACCCATAAAGATGTTATTACTGCCATAACTTTCCATCTGAGGCAGGTAAGGAAGCTCCGACTCCCACACCTGCCTGCATGAGGACCCCTGGTGCGTTAGTTCAACATCTATCTCTTTTTCTGAGTGTCACCCCCGCCCCCCAATTCTGGCCCTGCCCCCAGGGTTCACCAATCACAGAAACCCTCATGGGGCTTTTGGAGTATGGTGCAAACCAGCATCTCCACTGTTGGTTTGGTTCTTCCGATGTTTTTATTATTTAATTCTTTTACTTTTCTTCAAATTTTCACAAATTTGGAATTTTGAAATTTGGCGATTCAGATGATAAAATTTAGAGTATAATTCAGATAGGCAACGGATTCTTTCCTCTCTCTCCTTCCCTCTTTCTCTGTTAGCTCTATTTTTTTTTAGTGTTGTGTTTTTAAAAGTATAAACAGATTTAATATAAGTAGGAGGAAAAGAAAATATTTGATAGCGTCCTTTGCTCGTAAGCAATGACTATCATTATTAATAATTAAATCCCTTTGCACAATATTTTATAGCAGGGGCCAACAAGCTTTTTCTGTGAAAATCAGAGAGTAAATTTTTAGGCTTCGTGGGCTAAGACGCAAAATAGAGGATATTATGTAGGTATTTATACAATAAAAGAGAAGACAATTTCCATAAAATTTTTACTGATGAGATTAAAAGTATGATAATATCGAGTGTAATTTTTTTCGTAATATAGATCTCCTAATGAGAAGAAAGGAATTCTTGGTGCGGGAGTGGTAACATTTTTCATCACTGGGGTCCAAAGTTGGTGTTTTCTATCAGCAGATTCATGGAAACGTTCACCTGCATCATTCGCTGGTAGACTGCTCTTTACCACTATGTCTAGGGTCGCCCCAGAGTGGAGCTGGAGGACAGTTCCTGTCTACTGCTGGGTGTGCCAGCATGTGATCAAGAACTACCTTAAATCAGACCTCAATGATTTCTTCCTCAGTCAACTGACAATAGCAGCCCCCATGAGGTCACATATCTGTGTTGAGAGGGAAGAAGCAGCGTAGTAGGAAGATGCTCCAAGAGCATCTGCGCCTTGGCACTTGCAACCGCCCCTTCGCCTCGAAGACCTGCTTTAACCCGATCTCGTTTATACTGCTTCCGTTTCATGATGGAGTGCTTCTATGCACATACAACCTCATGGACCAAATACGCGTCTTCATAACCCACAATCTTAACCTTACGCCCAACCTTGTGAACCAAATATGTGTCTTCATAACCCATGATCTTAACTCTTGCGCTGTACTGCTCTTAAAGTTCGCACCTAACAGGAGCCGTTGTATTTGGTGCAGGAGGAAACATCGAGTAACCATCATTCCTTTCAACACCTCTGCAGATATTTACTGTGTTAATACTGCTGATTTCAAGTATGAAGCAGATTTAATGGAAAAGCTATAACCCAAGCAACCCCTGAGAAGATGATCATGGAAGATGCCTAGTATACTCTTGGAGATAATGACCTGTGACCGGTCACTGTCCAGGAGAAAAGAGCTTCCAAATTATATCTAATTTAAATTCTAAATTCTTTTTAAGTAAACAGGTGCATCTCCAACATTTTCTGTTCACGCTGCATTCCTTTTGCAAAAGAACAAAGTATTCAACTTCTCCTGAACTCTTTAATTTCTTCTCAGGCTGTCTAAAATAAAACATGATACGAATGATGGTAATTGCTCAAAAATACAATGTTATTTCACCATCAACCTTAAAACATTCTGCGTCACATTTTGACCAACGTTGGGAACCATAACCATCCGATGTGCTTGGTGGCTTCTTTGAGAGGTTTTAATTTGAGTCAGGCAGATTTGATTCCTGAATTCACAAAAGGGGAAGAAGGAAAAGGACGGAGAAGCATTTCCTTCGTAAAGGAGAAGGCGGGAAAAAAGAACTCATCTGAGGAAACGATGCAGACATGGCACAGTGAAAGCACAGGTTTGCTGTTACTGTTCCTACCTCGCCCGCCATGGACTAAAGCAAGACTCCACGTAAGTGGGAAAATGGTGCCCTCATGAATAAAGAGATGGAGACGTGTCAACATTTCACAAATGCTAATAAGATGGAATGATTTTCTTGCAAAGAGCTCGCCAAAAATTGCATTGACAAAGATTACAGTATTAAAAGAAGAGCGAAGTGGCCTATTATAGATGATTGGATAAAGAAGCTGTGGACATATATACAATGGAACACTACTCAGCCAGAGGAAGATGTGAGATACCGCCATTTGTGACAACATGGACGGACCTTGAGATGCTAAGAGAAATAAGCCAGACAGAAAAAGCTGAAAAATCACATGATATCACTTACATGTGGGATAGAAACCTAAAAGCGCATATATACAATGGAATACTACTCAGCCATAGGAAGATGCGAGATACCGCCATTTGTGACAACATGGACGGACCTTGAGATGCTAAGAGAAATAAGCCAGACAGAAAAAGCTGAAAAATCACATGATATCACTTACTTGTGGGATAGAAACCTAAAGGCGACAAAAGAATAAGACAAACAAACAGAGACTCATGGGCATGGACAATGGACTAGTGGTTACCAGAAGGTAGGGGGTGGGCCAGGAGGGGAGAGGTAGACGGGGTGAAGGGGGTCAAATATGCGGTGACAGAAAGAAATCTAACTACGGGAGGTGAACACAGTGTAAATATATATATATTATGTATATATATATATACACTTTACTGTTAAAGTGTACAGCTGAAACTTCCTGGATTTCCTTAACCAAGGTCACCATAAAAAATCAATAAATTAATTAAAACAAAAGCAGAGCGAGACACCTCCACAAATTTGAGCGAGAATTTTCCTTCTAGTCCCTTTCCTGGATTTCTTTAAGCAAGGTCACCATGAAAAATCAATAAATTAATTAAAACAGAAGCAGAGCGAGACACCTCCATAAATTTGAGCGAGAATTTTCCTTCTAGTCCCGACTGACTTTCATTCTCCAGGCTTCGCAGTGGTGGCCGAGGCTGCAAACCTGGCAGGACCACCTTCCTTTGGCACCCTGGAGATCTCTCTGGTTTTTCTTGTGGTGATTGTCCCGCCCTGACTAGTTCTTGACATAAGTGAGAAACGAAGCTGAAAATACAGTCCCTGTCAAGGCTTTGGAAAAAAAAAAGAGAGAGAGAAATGGTGACAAGGATAATTCAAGAGCCACAGTTACACTGTCAGATGTACGGATAATCTAAGAACTGCATTGGAATGGGTCGTCAAATTTAGGGAGCTTTTTTACTGAACCCTAACGAATATTAAAATGAGCCCATGCCCTGGGGATACCCAACAACTCATATTTTGGGGAGGTTTTAATGTTTTTCTGCATTTAATGTTTTTCTTCACTTGAAGTACAAAGTCGACAATCCACATGAATTCATGGAGAATTGATTTTATAGACTGAATCGTGAGAAACGCTGTGGGGTGAGGGAAAGGACGCAGAGAGCGAGCAGGAAGGAGGCACATCGCACGTGGGTCCAGGCCCGCGTTGCCTCCAATCGAATCTGTGATTCTATCCCCAAGACTGAAGAAGATGCTTATAACACTCATGGGTCACGAGACAAAATCCTTTATTCCCACGGCGAACAGCATTTGAAAGTGATGCTTCATGCAATTAAGGTTGGTTGGGAATTTTTTTTTTCTTTTCACATATGGCAATATTTATCTTCAAAGTTTTTCTCTTTGGCTCGTGGCTCTTTTGTAAAGCAGCTGGTCTTGTGTGGCCTAATTGTGAGATGATTTGTTGTGTGATTCGGTAGCATTGTTTATTTGTACAGTGGTTCAGTGGAATTTATAAACTGCATAATATTGTTCTAGACAGTTTTCTTTTTATTAAGAAGCCACATTTTCTCCAGCATTCATGACTGGGATTCTAATTAGCTGGAGCATTCGAGATATTCCCGTCCCAACTTTCTCTGCTAATTAGTGACATTAAACAAGAAACTCTTGCACGGAAATAAAAAGGCGGATGCAGAACATGAACAGAGAACTGAGGCGATGAATCAAGTTGAAATCCATCTTTGTTGTGCATACAAGAGCCTGTTAACAAATACTCAAATGTAACTAATACAAGCTGTAAGTTATTTCTAATGAGTCCTAGCTGCTCTCAGGAAAATCGAGTCAAACCATGGAGTCTGTTAGAACAGATCTATTTTGCTATTCTTGGTCTGTCCCTGAGAAACCCTCAGTAAACGGTCCCAGTGACTTGTCACACGTTCTTTAATGATGAAACGTTCCCACTGCTGCCAGGCCTATAAAAAGTTCTAAGAGCAATTTGACCTTCTCATTTAGTTTTCTTTATTAAAAAGAAGCTGCATGCGGTTTTTTTTTTTTTTGATTCTTGTTTTTCCAATCAAATATTTCTCAAGAAAGTACGAATGGAATTTTCAAAGGGCTTTGGGGGTATCAAAAAGGGATACTTCCAGAATCTGGGGTGGGACTCGAAATCTTCCAAGGTTAAGTTATGTCGAAGCTGGAAAGCAAGGCTTGAGGCAAAATAGGGACGTCGCAGGGGAAAAGCCAGTTCGTTATTGGTCAAGCGTTTTCCAACATGGCATGGCTTTGGTAAATGAGTCACAGACCAGAGTCTGGCCCGCTGCCTTTTCAGCCCCACAGTTGGACCTTATCAATAATCCCAGACGTAGTGAAAATCTTGGGGAGAGAGTCACACGCTCAATTCACCACAGGAGGTTGGTGTGTAAACCAAAAGGTCGATTTACTGATTTATCACGGGATGAATTTACGTCCGGTGGCCTGAAGCCGCGCCCCTTCGGTCTCAGTGTACTGAGTGGCCAGGAAGCTGGGTTATTCATCTGAATGGGGTTTGGTTGGCGCGAAACTAAAACACGTGGCTGGAAAATGTCTTGAGAATCATGTCACCTAGGCAAAGAGTATCTCGGGAGACATCTAGATAACCTATAGGACAACTAGGATTGTCGTTGGGGTACCAGAACAAGAAGTTTGAGGGGCACTGAGCTCCCTCCTTACTGTATACGATTTTGCTTGAGAACTTGAAATCTGTGCAGAGCGCCAGAATATATTATTATTACAGAACACGTTTCAAAATAACAGTTGCCATAAGCAATGTCATTGCAACCCGTTATATAATGCCTTTTTCCATCAGGACTGCATGTGAGCAAATGTCTCAGGCACCATCAATAGCCACTACTCTTCCCAAAATGCTTACTATAACAAGCCAGCCCGGAGGAAGAAACTGTTAACTTTGCACAATTTGTGACTTTGCTGGTGACCCTGGAGGGGGACCAAGGAAGGGCCACTGGCAAAGGGGCACTGATACTATAGTAGGACTGTCAATAGTCCATGAAATCTTCAACAGGCTTATTGTCTCCCAGATTCATTTTGTAATAATTCTGGCAGGAAGTGAGAAGGCTCGGTGAGTCATACAGAAATACATCCTTTAAAAGAAAAATAACAAAAACAAAACCTAGCTGACCTTTCCAACTCGTTCAGATGTATACTGTTCTAAAATTTTTACTTGTTTTTAATTGACCAAAAAAAGCAGATCCTGTGAGGAAATATGGGTGGGTGTTGACCAGAGGTGATCCGTCAGCCTGGGAGGTGGCGGTCGGGAGCATAAAGGGACACGGAGAAGGGAAATTAATTCAGAGAGCAAATGATGCTATCTGAAACCTTTACCAGGCCTGTTGAGCTAGCTCCAGGTTTCTTTTTGTTTTTTTGTTTTGTTTTGTTTTTTTACTTTACTCTTCGCCTGGACCCTAGCACGTCGGAGCAGCAGTGCAGGAACAGCCCTAACTCAGAAAGTCTGGTCGCCAGACTTTCTGCAGGAAACAGAGAGACGAAAAAGATTCTGTGTTGAGAGCTCAGGCTGGACACGGCGAGGGCCTGTCATCCTGGCCTGCAGAGAAACGCGTCAGAATCTCTTGAGTCCAGAAAAGCAGAGTAGAAAGCAGCCTGAATTTTTTATTATTTTTTTTTAAGTGCTCACTTTCCTCTGAGTTCCAGAGTTTCCGGGTTAGGCTTCCAATGGAAGCACCACAGTGAGAAGTATTCTCCCACAATGTCTTCTTCCCCTCCACTCTCAAATAAAACTATTTCTATGCAATGATTCTTCCAAGCTATAGACAAACGTTAAGGATCCTTTTTATTTGGTCCAAAGCCTTTTATTCATCACTCCCTTTTCATCTTTCCCCATCCATTACCATTTGCTTCCTTAGAAAAACAAAGAAGCCACCCTCATATTATGACGAAGGCTAGAATAGCTCCAAGACCTATTCTTGGATTGATATATAAAGAATTTGCTCACCACTCCCTTCAGGATTAAGGAGCATTAACCTTTGGAACACAGTCTTTATATGCATGTCAGGGTATTTTTAAGAATGGGAAAACCCAGGATACAGATAAACAACAAAAGTTCCAAACGGGGGTTATTTTTAGACCTGAGATTCCGAAGTATATAAAGCTACAGATACCAAAATGGTTCTCATCCTCGTGGATCTACCCGTCCTGTGATCTTGACAGATCGCTCTCCCCTTGGTCTGGTGCATTTCTAGACACACACTCACACACACACGTATGCGAACACATGTACACACACACACACACACACACACACACACCCCTACTTATTGATCATAACCCAAACTGGGATGAGGAGTAGAAATATTAAACCGTTTCCCACAGATAAAAGCCCATTCTTGCTAAGGCTTTCTCCCAGAACTTTTCTAAAACACGCTGGGATGGTTGCAAGTTTTTCTGTTCACATTTAAATGCTAGTTATTTCTCCGAAGCAGTCCTGAACCCTCGCAGGTGTCATGGGAAGAGGCCATGGATGGTACACTTCCCACAGTCACTACCGACAGCCGGCCTCTGAGAAACAGACAGAGAGCCCATTGAAGAGGACACCATGGAAAAGAAAGTCATAACTCTTGAAAGTTTAACTCATTTGTGCTGATCTACAGTACTCTTTGAAAGGCTACTCAGGAGACGTGCAGAATCACGTGCTTATCATTCCCAACCTGCGACTCTATCTAAAACACGGAGTACACTTTATGGAGCATTTGTTTTCCGCTGATGTGGGACACATGTCACCCCCTGAAGGGCGGATGGGATTGGAGGATCATGGGAATTCTTCATCCAGTTCTTTTGGAAAGAAAAGCGGCTGCATGATTCTGGCACCTGGAGAGGATCAATGTCCCTAGTTGGTTTTACCCAAATTGTCTGTCTCTTTACGTTCCAGGAAAGGAGCACCATGATGCTAATGATTTTTAAAATCTTACTTAACTGATACAATACCAGGATGTGTTTCAAAAAAATCCAGTGGGGGATGGGTAGAGGAAAGTGAATAGAAATGTACATGAAAGTTATTGCTGGCTCGAGGGTGCGTGAGGGTTTATTGTATAATTCTTGCAATTTTTGTATGTGTGCGACATTTTCCATAATACAAAGCTTTTTAAAATTATATGTAGCCATTTGTCTATTTTTGTATGAACTCTTTGAGTGACACTTTCCAAAAGCACATTCTCCCAGTTTAATTCACACGGTTAAAGCTAGCAACCTAGTTTAGGGGCAGGAGAGAGACATGATGGAGAAGTATAAACTAATAAAACACCCAGTGGTCCAAATCGTGGCTTCAGCACTTACTAGCAGAGAGATTTTAGGCAAAATTATTCAATCTCCTTGAACTCAGTAATTTCACATGTAAATTGAAGATAACACTTTATCGTAGAGTTGTGACGTTTGAAGAAGTTAAGATATCGAAAAAAAATCCTGACACAACAGGTGATTAATATGTGTGAGTTTTACTTTTTAACAAACCCATTGATGGAATTTAAGATGCTGAGTCTATTTCAAACTCCAAAAGAAATAGAACAAGTGTTCATTTAGGCGTGTATTTGACCTACACGTATTAAGCACCTTTTCTGTGATCTGAACTGTGCTGGACACAAACGGAATAATACATGACTGTTGCTTTAGAGGTTTCTGTGGCCTAGTGGTAGGCAGACATATAGATCTACATGACCAGTAGGGGTAAGGCCAAAATGGAGGGATGTACGGGGACCTCCTGGAGCTGTGGAGTGAGGTCAGCCCAGAAGAGGTCGTTGGTTAGTCAGGCCCTCCCCTTGGGCATCCTAGTGACCAGTAGGCCCTGGTCCGCAGCCTCCAAGGGAAGCCATCCAAATTCCCGGCCAGTCCACCGCCTCCTCAGCCATATCCTAGGTACCCAATAGACAGCCACGGAAATGGAGCGTGGAAGGAAACCAGACAAATAAGCTCTGCATTTCCTCTCACTTCGGGACAGTACATCTGACCTGTTAATAAACAGAGAACACAACCATTGGAAGGAACATGGCGGCCCAGAGGGTCCGGTTCGAGGGGCCGTGGTCCAGCAGTGGGGGGGGTCACACTGGGAGCATCTGAGAGGCTGTGTATGGCGATATGGTGAGTGGGGGGCCGGTCGCTCAACCCCAAGGCCATCGGAGAAGGCTCTCGTAGGCTCTGCCTTTATTCAGGGGGGAAAAGAAAACTGAACAAAGAAGTAGCTGGGGTACTGGCGATGCACAGAAAGAGGCCGAGTCTGAATGACTCGCTTCTCCCGTTTCCTACGGGCAGTATACGCGCCATCCTAATGCGTTACCGTAACTTAATTGGTCTCTTTTAGGAAACCTTTGGGGGTGAGTCATCTCGGTGCCACGTCTGAAGCCGAACCCCCTGCTGTGGTTTTGTGAGGCCTCTCCACTGGCTGGGACTGGGTCTGCTGTGCAATCCCAGTGCCGTGACAAGGACGGCCGTGGGCAATGTGCGGGCAAGGTCACCTCTGCTCCGTGGCCTCACCAACTGCAGTGACTCCTGTCTTGCCTGGGGGACTTCCAGGAGAAGATGGGGAGAGAGTCAGAAACCTGGATGACACTGATCCACTTTCAGGAAGAGAAGGCAGGGGCTAATTTGACTGAAGAAAAGGTTTTTAGAAAAAACCCTTTCCAGACATATGGAAAAAAGACTCATGGATGAATGCAAGGGACTCGGGGGGGACTAGACCTTATTCCCGAATATCCTAGAGCCGCTTTTCCCTGGTGTCACTGCTGCAGAGCTGGCCAAGCCGCCATTTTGGCCACCTGCCTAAGTAAGCCCCACACACTTTCCTCTCGGGCCTCATGCCCTCTGCCTCACGGCTCCTCAGAAAGTCAGCAACAAAAGTCAGGGGCCCACCCTGGACAAGAATCCAAGCAAAAGTGGTACATTTCCTTACCAAAAAACGAGGACCCTTCAGGTTATATTTCATTCTTACCGAATTCTGTGACATAGGCAGTGCTTATCAGCCTTAGACTGTTGTTCGATGATTTTGCCTTGCGAATAAAAGCTGTTCGTTAGTGTAACAGTAATATTGTGAGCAGAGAACCAGCTGGAAATGGCCCTGTCCTGTCCAACGAGATACCGAGCTGCTTTTGAGAGATGGGAGATCAAAGCAGCGAGTCATGCAGCCGGAGCATGCGCAGAGCGGACAACGGTGACCTCCCCGCTGCACCTGGAAACAGGTCGCGGCCCCTCCCACCACACGCACGCACGCACGCACGCACGCACGCGCGAACCAAAGGACCAGGGCGTAACTGGAACCGGAACACCGGCACCCTTTCAGAAGCAAAGGCTTCGTTGTCTGAGATGATCCAGCGTCGATGTCCCTTTACCATGAAAGGCCAAGTTCCAAGGTCGTCCGACTAAAACGTGCCCGAGCAGCGCTTCTGCGTCCCCACTTTCCCCTAAACCCTTAAAAACCCTCAACCCAGTCCAGGGAGTGAGATGGATTTGAGGCACCATTAGGTCTCCCATCTTCTGGGTGGGCGTCTTCCCAATCGACAGGCCTTTCCTTACTCCAGACTCCCAGGTCTTGTGTTTTGGTTTTTCGAAGCATCAGGCACGTGAACCAGAGTTCAGTAACAATATATGTTTACTATATGAAGATTACAAGGCAAAACAACAACAATAACACACAGAGTAAGGACAATCCCCCCCCTCAGGCTAAGAACTGCCAGCATTTGGGTTCACTCCTGTGCTGAATCGCACACTAATTAAGAGCATAGACTGGGAGACAGTGCCTGCTCCTGTATTTAAGATATATGTGACGCTGACTAATCTAATTAACCTCTCATGGTCCCACGTTCTTCGTCGGATAAAGACTGTAATAGCATCAATCTCCTAAGCTTGTTGTAAAGGCTAGTCTCCAGAAAGGACGTGTCACAGCAAAAAAAAAAAAAAAGAGAGAGAGAGATAATGGATAGGGGGGTTCAGTAGTAAAAAGCAGAGCAGAAGGAGGGGAAAATCCAACCTGTGAGTGATTATAAAACTCAGGTCTGAGCTCCCTGGCAGCCAGAATTAAAATAGATAATTAATGCATCGTATTCTCTCTTACTCTCATTAAAGACAGCTTCCTATTCAGGAAAGACATTCTATTAGCAGTAGAGTATAAGATAAATTATTGTGCAATCTTTTATATATGGGACCATAAAAAACATGGTAAAGGTTATATTTTAAATTTTTACCCAAAACGCAAGTATTTCTCTGGCAACCACTTCTCATCTTCTCTTGGTGCTCTCCAGGTGCATAATTATTTGCTGTTAAAATTGAATGATATTTTTAAAAGACAAACTCAAATCACCCTGCACGCAATAAATTGTCCATGATTTAGTAGCATCTGCTTGCTTTATCATAACTGTGGTTCGATGTAGTATTTTACTTTACTGCTATACATAATTCCTATTTACATTGTTTCTTGATAGAGATGTTTAAAAACGCAATTCGACAATAAATTTTAAAGATCTTATTGGCTTTATTCAGGAATTCATGAATCAGGCAGCATCGAACTGGGCAGCGAATAGAAAGGAGCTCCAAAGAGTCATACAACTCGAGAACATTTTTTTCCCTTTTTTAAAAATTTTTTTAAAATTTATTTATTTTTATGGTGACATTGCTTAACAAAATCCAGTAAGTTTCATCCGTACACTTTAACAGTAAGGCATATATATATTTACACTGTGTTCACCTCCCGTAGTTAGATTTCTTTCTGTCACCACATATTTGACCCCCTTCACCCCATCTACTTTCCCTTCCCTCCCCCCTCCCCCCTCCCCTCTGGTAACCACTAGTCTACCATCCATGTCCACGAGTCTCTGTTTGTTTGTCCTGTTCATTTGTTGCTTTTAGGTTTCTATGCCACATGTAAGTGATATCATGTGATTTTCAACTTTTTCTGTCTGGCTAATTTCACTTAGCATGATTATCTCGAGGTCCATCCATGTTGTCGCAAATGGCGGTATTTCATCTCTTCTTTTGGCTGAGTCATATTCCATCGTGTATATGGACCACAGCTTCTTTAGCCAATCATCTATCGTAGGACACTTCGGTTGCTTCCATGTCCTGGCCACCGTGAATAATGCTGCTATGAACATTAGCAAATATCTTTTCAGATATGAGTTTTCAAGTTTTGGGGGTAAATACTCAGTAGAGGGATTGCTCAGTCATATGATAGATAAATTCTTAGTTTTTTGAGGACCCTCCATACTGTTTTCCACAGTGGCTGTTTTCCATTCGCAGTCCCACCAGCAGTGTGTGAGGGTCTTTTTCAATTCAAGCACATTTTATCAACCAAAATGAGCAGGGATAAGGAATCTACACTGGCCAAGAATCACTTGGTTGTTGCAAGGTTGCTTTTCTTACATGGAGCAAGGGAAGTCTAAGAGTCCATCACAGAACTTGAGCAGGCAAGCAGCACTGGCTGACCTAGGCCTTCTTTTTCTGGGAGAGCTGAGCACAGTCACTTAGTTAAGTTCGGTTTGCTGACGTGGGGCTCTTAACATGAAGGGTTCCATCTTGGGCCCAATCCGGTTACTTTAGCAGAGATAATGCATGGATTCGTTCCCCTTTGGAAGAGAACGTTAATTTAAAAATAATGCCAACATTGTATGTTGATTATGATATCAGCAATATTTTTCTGCAAAGCCTTAAAAAAATAAATAAGAAAGACAAGATTGCACCAAGCTTAGTAAGCATACTTGAAGAATAATTTAAAGTACTTCATAAACTGTTTACATTCCAAATCTCGACAATTAAAATGAGCTCTTCCGTGCCTTAGCTATACTATCCTTGTATTAAGTCCCCCAAAGCCTTGATTATATAACATTTTCTTTATCACATTCTCTTTGTTTGTGAGACTTGTCGAGTAAGAGTTAACAGGATCTGTAGTTAAGAAATGACGTCACAACTTTTCCAAGGGTGATTATATTTTACTCCATAATTTGTGCACTTACCCGTGTACCTGAGGACGGTCACGGTCACCGTCATGGAGGTGGGAGCAGAGAGGTTTTTTTCACACCACCTGCAGTGAAATTCCACGGTACGAGGGCTGCTATCAGGCCAACTGCGACGTCATTGGAGGCGACGTCAAGTTTTAAACTACTCTTCAGAAATGATCACTGTGAGCTTTGCAGGTTCAGCCTCAGGCGGGTCATGTCCAAGTATTTCCTGCCACTGTCAGCCACATTACAGAACACCCAGGACACCCGGCCTCGAGGGGAATTAGGCAGGAGAAATGGCGAAGCAATAAACAGCCCAGCATACAAATGGAGAAAGAAATTTCTACTCTATGGCTCCATGCATGAGTCCAATTGTTTCCCTCTATTGGTAAAGTTTTCCTTTGTGGGTTCTCTTTCTGGTCTATTGAGGACTTGACCAATAGCCCATGGAATGTGTCAGCTCTAATTGCCTGTGTGGATTGGCACAAGCCATGCCTCAAAATTGGAAGGTTGTCACATATAACATAGTCGTGCGGAGGGATAAATATGGCCTGGAAAATGTTTTATCCAAACATTCCTTTTAGAAGCAGTTGTGCTCTGCCATGGTGAGGGGCAGACGCCCTGTATAGAACCAGCCCAGCGAATTCCCAGGGCGCTGACGTTTCAACACGTTGTCGGGACACCGCTACCTCCCCAGCCCCTAAGAAAGCAGATGTCCTCTTCCCTCCAAGACATCAGGCAGAGGCCCACTGCACTCTGGGGAAATCTGGCACAGTTGTTGCCAGGGCGGCTTTTAAAAGAAGTGGGTAATTGGAGAGTTGTGAAGACAGATGAGGGACCTGTGGACCCGGGCTTATTTTGGGGCAAACCTGCTACTTGATGAGCGACTTACACATGTGTTGGCTGATGGGCACGTAATAGATGTCAAGCGAGCCACGTAGGAACAGGTTTGCAGAAAGCATGGAAGGGGTCTTCGGGGAGATCTGCCACTAAGAACAACGCCACGAGGTGAGGATAGAATGATTCGGGGAGCTGAAGGAAGGACACTGCAGTTTTTTTGAGCATCTATTATGTGCCAAGCACTATGAGTTGGCATTTGTACCATTTTTTTCCTCGGGACTCCACAGGTCAAGCACTCACATTCTCTCGCAAGGACTGTTTTCTTTAGAAATAAATCGTGGCAACCTGTTTTCTGTAGGCCATTAGCAGTAAGTATTGAGCCGCACAGAAAAATCAGTTCTTTGCTTATTCACTCTACTTTCCTCTGCACCTGGCAGACAGGTGCTAAGGGAAGAAACAGATGCTTAAACCACATACTGTAATATCGTTGGCAAAACATTCATTTCATATGCCATGAAGTCAGATAAAGTTTTTCCTGCCTCAGAAACATTTCTCATTAAAGGTGCATAAGCAAACCCCAAAGTGTTACTGAAAAGAGGCGAAAAAGAAAAATCATTACTTTGGCTGCCTGAGGCTAATCAACTAGTCCACTGATTTAATTTTTGGAAAAATTAGCAAAACTTCATTGTTCTTCTTACCCTGAGAGACTGAGCTAATTGGACACTTCTATTAAAGCCATGACTCTGTATAAGTTAGGGACAGACAAACAGTCGCTATCAGTGAAGATCTCTCTACATGAGAAACACACAGGAAAGTTCCCATAGAAAAAGTCAGACCCACAGGAAATGTCTAGTTGAAGTGACGGATCACAGACCGCGGCACTTGCCAAAGTTCCATTTCAACCTCCTGCAGCCAACCGTCATGTGAAGAAACAATTCTCCTTTTTGTCCTGGGATATATCTATTTTGGGAAACGACAAACTATGGACTTCTAAACATTTCATGTTTGATATTTGACATTTTCCCAAGAGACCCAACCCTACCCTCACTACGCAATAGAATGGAGATAAAGATGCTTCTTTTTTTTTTTTTTTAGAAACGGGCGACATTGCTTTCGGAGAGTTAGACGGATAGACAAGCATCTCCACGAAGAGAACAGAGACGAGGCCACCAAGGACCCTGGAGAGGTGAGCGTGAGTCTGTTATCACATGACATCCATATTCATCTCCTGATTGATAGTCCTTCAGATATTCGTAGTGTGTGGAAACCACCATTGAAATGGTCTCATTTGTATGAACATTTTCTCATAAATTTATATGCGTTTGTTTGGACAGTCATTGACAAAGGCGGCATTAAACTGCATCGGATTTATGTGGAAGAAGTTTTTTTTTTTTCCTATAAAATCCCTCTCCCATCTCCAAAAAATGATCTTATTCAGTAGATCTGAGGTAGACACAGGAATCTGATTTTAAAAAGTTCTCCAGGTGACTCTGCTGTGTACCCTCCCTTGGGACCTTGGGACGACTGAAGGCAGGTGGAACACCACCTGCGTGGAAGTGTGAGAGCTTTGCTCTCCCCTACAACTGTAGCCTCTTCAAAATGTCTTACAAAGGAGCCTGGGAGCAGAGTTTGGTCTAATTGGCCTAACTCTTTCTCTTATTTTTGGCAGAAATGCCTAGCCATTAGCAGATTGGTAAAGCCCATTTTGCATACAGTTTTTTATTCCTTGAATTTCTCCAGGAATAATTAGTCATGACGCTCTGTACTTCTGAGTTAAAACTGTTTCCGCAAAAAGAAAAATTGAAGTCCTAACCCCAAGCACCTCAGACCGTGACTTTCTTTGGAAGTGAGGTCTTTACAGAAGTAATTAAGTTAAAGTGAGGTCACTAGGGTGGGCCTTAATCCAGTGTGACTGGTATTCTTGTTAAAAGGGGAAATCTGGACACAGAGGTGGACGCACACAGAAGAAAAGTGACTTGAAGAGACACAAGGAGAAGACGGCCATCTCTAAACTAAGGAGAGAGGCCCAAAATAGATTCATCGGAAAGAACCAGCCCTCCCCACACCTTCATTTTGAAATTCGAGCTTCCAGAATGGGAGATAATGTATTTATGTTGTTAAGGCGCCCGGTCTGTGGCGCTTTGTTTCAGCCGCCCCGGTAAAGTAATACATAAACACTGGCCGACATTTGGTGGCCCAGCCTCCGTGCATCTTCCCAATTAAGCTAATTTTTACCCTGAGCGGTTGTGTTTCCTGAGCGTCAGCAGTCTCGCTGGGAGCATAACCTGCTGCTGCTGCTTCCACCGCAAAGCGAAGGAAACAGATCCTGCCTCTAGCATCCCATGTTCCAGCAAAGAAGTCGGCTCGTGACCTAGCTCAGCCAATCGGATGCTCGCTTCTCGAACCTTTCACCTTGAGTGAGGGAGGGACGGATGGAGGGAGTATTTTAGGGGCCATCATCATAACTTCTGCAGCCACAGTGGTGGCGTGCTCAGTGGCACCCCCACCGGCAGAAGATCGGTCCCCGCTTCCTGCCTCCAGACCCCCTTGAAGGCATTCTGATCACCAAGTCTAGTCACCCTGAATCCTGCCGATTCTGTGAGCCTCATAGAAAATGATCAATAGTCAACCTTTTCTTAACCCACAATAAAACCAAGTTCACATGGTTCGAGCTAATAATTTTGCCAGAATCGTTTTCTGTCATTACTAAGAACCTTGATACACTTCCAATGTAGCTCACAAATTTATTATTACACCCCATTAGCATCATTTTCTTGTGTCTGTCGTCCCGACACCACTGTCTTCCCAATACCTGTAGAGAGCTCGGTCGATAGTCTATGAATTAATTGCTTGAGACTTCCAGGTTGTATTTGCTCTTTAGATAGGTATCTGTTTCAGAAGGCTCTGAGAACCTTGTGGCCAGAAATTATGGATTTCTCATCTCTGAACCTCCAGCAATTTATACGTTTCCTGGTAACAGAAGAAGTTGCTAAATGACTGTACTCACAAAAACAAACAAACAAACACACACATGTTACTTTTGAGTGTAAAGAGTTCATGCAGATCATATAGTTACATTTTCTTATTTACAGAGGCTCTTAGTTTAATTAGTAAGTTAAGTGTCACATGGCTAAGTTCTTAATTACAGAGGCAAAAACAGTAATCCAGTCATCATTACTGTATAACTAATCCCCCCAGATTGGTGGTTCAAAACAGCAATAATTTATTATTTAAAATTTTTTTTATTATTACCATTTATAGTTCTGGGTATTAATTGGATTTAGCTCAGCAGTTCTTGCTGGGGTTCTTCGTGGAGAAAGTCAATGGCGGCCACTGAAGCCACCTGAAAGCCTCTTCATTCCCGTGTCTGAGAGTCGACACTGTCAGCTAGGACTTTGCCTGAGGCTGTTGGTTGGAACCGCGGTCTCTCCTCACAGCTTCAAGGTGCCAGCACCCAGCAGACAGGCCCACTCTGATGCCAGCCCCCAGGGACACTGCTTTCTCCCTTGTCCCTCTGCCTCGGGGGCGCTGCTGGCTTCCTGTCACTGCTGGCTTCCTGTCACTGCTGGCTTCCTGTCGCTGCTGATCCCTGGATCGCCCTAATGTCCCCTATTTGTTCCCTCAGCTCTTTTGTCACCTGGGTAATCAGTTTCATACATCAGACTCTCTCTTCAAACGCTAGTGGTTTTTATTTTCCTGTTTGGACCTTCTTTGATATAGAAGGCCATGTCCAAGATCTGGAGGGTTATGATATACCCCAGAGACCAGTCAAAAGAGAGCAGCGCCATGGACCAAATGTGAACTTCCTGGAGGCTCCAGAGGGTAAGGAGGCCACTCCAAGACCCACATGCTACTCAGGGAACAGGGGACGAGGAGGAGGAGTGGGCGGAGCAAATCCCCAACGGACTGAGTGGTTAGCCAAAGCGACGTAGTTATCTTGGCTTGGCAGGCTTCATTGTTCTACTACCCAAGCGAAATGAGAAGCTCATAAGTGGATTCAGTCACAGGAACATAAATTTTTTTTTCGTGTCTGCATGCAGAATCTTAAAATGCATGTCCACCCTGTTGAGGATTAAAATGTGCCGTCTATGCCATCGGAATGTAAGTAGGGACGGACATATTTGAGGATTGCCTGAGAAAGACCCTCTTGCTGACCTGAGGAGACTGTACTGGAGAGGCGGGCAGACCGTGGTGTCCCTCCACAATAGCATCAGTCGAGGGGGCAGAAGCAGTGTTTCTTAAGGGTTGAAGCAATATCCAGTCATTGAGGAGGACACTGTTACATACCCTCCCATAAATCTTCCTAAAAATGAAGATGGCGATATGACTCTCTCTCTTTAGTTGGCAAGTACAGATCCCAACAGCAATTTCTTTAAAGACTGTGAGGAAAATACTATCAAGATGAACCCAGAATATGAAACACTGAAGCCGACTTCCCCTCAGAGACCTAAGACTCTTGCCTTATAATGGACACAAATTAATGCAGAATTTGCTTTAAGAGACCCTCAGGTTGCTCTAAGAGACCCTCAGGTTGAGGTAAAGGCTTCTGGAAATATTCTCTTTTGCTGCTGTGTGACTAGAGGGCTATTTCAGAAACTCATCAGTTAGTCATACGTTATTTCTCCAAATGTGTTCATAATTCTTCACTGTCTCATGAAATACCTGATAAATGCCAAACGTAGAAATTTTTGTCTAGATCAGAGTTCCTCAGTCTCACCAACGTTGACATTTTGGGACAGATATTTCTTTATTAAGGAAGCCGATGTCTCCAGATCATGTCAAATGTCCCACGGGGGATAAAATCACTCCTGGTTCATAATCACTGGTCTAAACAGAACAAGTTAGCTGTGGGAAGTGATCCAAGATACGCGCACTAAGTCATAGTGATGATTTTGTGGAAGATGGGATTGCTGGCAGCAAATTAATAAATAAAATAAAATAATCATAATCATAATAATTTGGTTATTTTTTCTTTCGCTCTCAGCTCCGAACTCCTGCGGGGAAGAACTAGTTACTTTTGACTGTCGAGAAGGATCGTGGGTAGTGGAATGGGCATCGGACGCCCCGTTGCCTGATCCTGAATCTGTAGAGACAACATCGTTCCAGGTTTTCTTTATTATCAGTTCTTTCGTGTGAACTGGCAGAGTTAAACAGGGGTTTATACTCCAGCCTCATCTCTGTTGGGCTAAGGAAGGGCTTTGCCCAATTATAGCCTCTGATGGGGAAAGCATCTGGACAAGTAAGGGCTCTTCCTTCTGCACTATTTCTAAAATCATGCCCGAAGGGTGGCTTGTGATTCTGCATCCAGAATCATCCAGGTGGTAAACAAAATCTTGGTGTGTGAGGGCAGTTACAACAGCTTCTTTCAGGTTTTCACTTGAGTGAAACAATCTACTGAGGGCAGAGACTTGACTGTTTTGTTCACTTTTGTGAACCTAGAAGCTCAAACCTAAAACAAAATCTTGTCTGTAGGATACGCTCAGTAATTATTTGTTGAATGAATGGATCAAAAATAGCCGCTTCCTGCTCCTTGCTCCAATCACATAACACAACACATGAGGACAACCTACAAATCAGAAAAAACAAAACAAACAGCACTACAAAGGACTTTAGAGATCCCAAATCCAACACTTTTGTTTTATCGAGTCACAGAGAATGTCGTGGATTTCTCGGGGCCCCAGACAGCACATCAGTGGCAGAGTAGGGGCTATAATCCCATCCCCTGCCTTTCCTCGATTTAACAAATACTTGTTAAATTGCTGTGAGCTAAACTATGCACAGGTGCTGGGAACACAAGATAAATAAAGTCCAGTCCAGAATAGGAAATGTAGCATTGAGGCTGCTGGCTGCTCTGAGGAAGACCCCTGGGGGTGGGCTGTGACCATTCCCCAAACCCAGCACAGCAGGGCAGAGACAGAGGACAAAGAGGCACTTCTTTCGGTCACATCATGTATGCCAATAGCACGTTTTTTAAAGGCTCCTACAGAAAGACAATGGCACAGTGGGATTCTTCCTCTGGGTCTTTTGCTTGAAGTTAGGCCAGCTGAACAATTGGTCTGTACTTCTCGCTACATTTGTTTAGTTGTTTTGGTGTTATGTACGTGTAGACATCAAATGCTCGACTAAATGTGCCATGTACATGAAGTAGGTGCTCAGTGTCCCCTGTCCCCTATCCTGCTCCCTTCCCTGTGTCCCCTCCTCCCTTCCACTTCCACGGTGCCCTGAAGGATTCGCTAGACTCACCGTTGCAGATCCCTGATCCACAGTAAGTAAATCGAAATCGATCCTGGCGCTTTTGGATTGAATTGTTTCCTGTGCTACACCATTGACAATATTGAAATTAAGAAATCACACACACACACACACACACACGCACGCACACACAGATGCATGTCACATTGTACTGCACTTCACAGACATTAGATTTTATCACAAATTGAAGGTTTGTGGCAACCCTGCCTCGAACAAGTCTATGGGCATGATTTTTCCAACAGCATTCGCTTGCTTCGTGTCTCTGTGTCACGAACCCATCCAGGTTCGTATAAGTGCACTCTGTGATGTTCACACAATAATGACATCACTTAACATGTTTCTCAGAATGTACCCGTCATTAACGCATGACTCTATCTGTGTGGGTGTATATATATATATACATAGATATGGATCTTAAAAGCTCCAAGTTAAGTAGATTCTTAAATGACAAGTATTTAACCAAAGAGCAAAACATAGATGAATAGATGGATGACAGATGACAGATAGATGATAGATAGATGATAGATAGATAGATAGATAGATAGATAGATAGATAGATAGATAGATAGATAGACGATAGGTAGGTAGATCGATGATTGATAGACGATGGATGGATGAATGGATGGATAGATATATCTGTATATGTATATATGGGTCTCCTTAGTTGAAAATGCCGCAGGAGTAATTCCTCACTGTTGAGTGGCAGAACCTGTAACAAGTAGGCTGGGTCCAGAGGTCGCCAGCCCTCCCTGTGGCTCCTTCAGGCCGCCCCCAGCAGATTCCGTGTTTCAGCCCTGTAGGAATCAGAGTGTCCGGTGGTTTCTTGGATCACCAGGCTACGGGCAAGGGGAAGACGAGTGGGGGAAGGGATGGGCAATGTGATATTTCACTAAATGAACAACCGCCACTTGACTTAAAGTTCTCAGTTGTGTCCTGGGTAATTTAATTGTGTTTCAAGTGTAGAAATTAGCGTTATATCCGCATTTGAGAACAAGCCAAACTGCATGACTTCGCGTTGCCTTTAGAACGGTATCGGATCACATGATTCCTTAGCTTTTTTGTGCCCCGCGTCCCGTGATTAGAAACTTTCTATATGATTCCGAATGGAGATTTGGGCCTGAGGAGAGGGTTTCCATCACCAGGGCTGGCCAGACCTTTATGATGTCACCTGAATGACACATCTGTGTTCCTTTAGTTGGGTTGGCATCTATGGGAGAGAAAATCCCTCTTTGGGCAGAAAAGCCTGAGCAATTATATTGTGCCCTTTTCTTTACCGCTAATTGTTTTGCCTTACTGTTTAATTATGTCTGTTCTCTCAGGCCGAATATTCTTCGTTTTGATCACATGGCGGCCTCCCTCAGAACATTCTGTTCCTTCTTCCAGCTCTCTGCCGGTTACAAGAACGCCCCACGTCTCCTTCAAACAGCCATTGTTTGCCGAAATGAAGAAACCAACTACAGGGTATTTCAAGGACATAAAGACACAATCAGGGAAAAACCTAAAGCAGTTCTTTCATTAAAATCAAGGAAATGAAAAGCGTTCCCTTTGCAACGTTACGGGAAGTTACTCATATCTATTGACGCGATGATCTAATATTTATATTAACGATTCCTCTACTCTCATAGGGTCTAGTTATGACGTTTCAAAAGAGGCATAAAACCTTTTCCTCTCTTGCCTCTGACCTGGAATGTTAGTAAAACCAGGGTCTTATTTTTATGTGTTCACACAAGATGTGGTCACAGAGATAAAAGGACAGAAACTGGGAGCGACTGATTTTATAGATTCGCAGTCAAGAGACGGGGTCTAGGTTTTGCTAGAATTACAGGGTAACAGTCACTGGTAGAAGCACAGGCACGTTCTTTCTACCTTATGGGCCCAAAGGCGGCTTTGAAGTGAAGCTTTTGAAACGTATATTCTGGCTTTTCACTTTTATGGGCTCTTTCTAAGGCTCTGAGTCGAATTTTGTATTTGCAATTTTGATTCCTTAAAACGCACGTGCGTGCACGCACGCACACACACACACACACACGCACACACACACACCCCGTCCCTAATACACGTGAGCCACATATGTAATTTTAAATTTTCTGGCAATTGTATTAAACAAATAAAAAGACACAGGTGACGTTAATTGTAGTATTCGACTTTATTTAATCCCATATATCCAAAAGTCTTATTTAGGCATGCAACCAATATAAAGAAATTAATGAGCCATTTTACTTTTTTTTGTAGTAAGGATTCAAAATCTGACGTGTATTTTACACCTGGGCGTATCTCAGTTTAGTTTATCCATATTTCAATTGCTTGAAGACCACGTCTGGCCAGTAGCTGGTCTATTGAGCTATGAGGTTCTAGACCCTCCTCTTTCAAACAGGGTGACCTTGAACATGTAACTAACTGTTCTGAGTCTGCTCGCTTCTTGTAAAATAGAGGTATACATGTGTATATATACCTGCATCGTAGGACAAAATGTGAGGTTAAGTAGTTTAATGAGAATAGCATCTCGTAGGTGCTTGGCAAACAGTCGTTACCATCATCTTGGGAAATGGGTCATTTGACTAGGCACTTTGTCTCTTTTACTTTGAATTTTACTCGATGGACGTAAGCAAAGCTTAACATGAACATTTCCCCACTGTTGTAAACAATGTCTGGTCAGTCGTGTAACCAAAAGGTTAACACATAGGGTTAGAAAATCATCTCAGTGATGACTGATGGCTGGTCCACTTACGAGGTTAGGCTCTCGAGGGTTTACACATTCACCATCAAGAGGAAGATGTATGGGCCCAGGTGACGGTCTGATATAAGAAGCTCATTAGAACAGGGTTGCTGAGAAGCCCAAAACAGAACAGCTTGGGAAATAGCGTTAAGAGTACGATTTACTGATCTTCAACTACAGGCCAAATGCCAAAGTACTTTTCACGTGTCTATTCACTTAACAAGGGCACAGAAACAAACGCACAAAACTCTGAAAAGCAGATCCTCTCATCTTCATTTTATAAAGAAACAGAGGCTCAGAGCAGCTGACCCATTTGCCAAAGCTGATGCAGCTGTTAGGTGACTCTTCTCATTACCTTATGCCACCCTCGAATTCTCACTCAGCACACAGAGGTGACGTGGGCCGGGATGACAGGCTTGGTACTGGCCCTGTGCAGAGAAGCATGAAGTCATTGTTTTAAAGTGAAAGCACTTTCTCTATCCGTGAATTGAGTGTAAAAGTTAAACCACAGATCACAGAAAAGGGGATCATTTTCCATTCTCCCTAAACGCTTGCATTAATGACTTATTTCTCTGCGATGTTCAGAAAACAGGCACAAACTAGTTCTTTCATGAGATAAAGCAAGACAACCAGATTGAGCCATAACTACTTTTTTATTAGTTCCATTTATTAAGACTTTGGCAACTCACTTGCGAAGTCTGGTCTTGCAGGGAACAGCCAAGGAAATTTGTGGAAATAGGATTTTTTTTTTTTTTTTTTCGGGGCAATGAGATGGGGGAAATGGAGGGAGAAGTAGCCGCTCCCAGAGACCATCCCCGAAGAGCACGTGGCTCTTGTTATATCTGGCTGGCCCAGCGATCATCCAAGTTATGGGGCTATAGGGGATGCTGTCTAGACCAGTTCTTTTGGCCCTGGGGTTGGCAGAACATAGAACCAGAAAGCCAAAGCATGGTCCAAACATCTCTCTGCATTTTTTTCTGGTAGACAGTCAAGCTGGATGGAAACTAAATCTCAAACAATTACCAAATAGCAATAAACAAGAGAAGAAAAAGACTGCACAAGACTCTCTTCGGGTCTTGATAGATACATCCTGGCTTTTGAGCTGTAAAGCATGACATTTCTGTAGCGAGTCTCCTTGAGGGGAAAAAAAAGCACAATCTTAAAGAAAGTGTGACTTTTCCAGCTTGATATCACTGTCACCGCATCATAGATATTCTCTGGCTTCGAGGATGATGCCACGACAGGAAAAACACATCGACACAGAATTGAAATAATTTATTTACCACTAGAGCACCACAAAACAGACAAACGTGTTAAAATACAGCGTAATCGGTCATCAAAATACAGAACAGCTAGTCTTATATTCCATTTTTTTAAACCATGCCAACCATAAAATGGTACTGCTCCTTAACACATAAAAACTGCTGACCCCCCCCACCCCACATACTAACATTTCCCCCATTCCCCATTTCCTCCCCCTTCCCTCCCCTCCCTTGGCAATATTTACTTATGGGAAATAA
>NW_006439191.1:6863629-6903625 GCF_000325575.1 Pteropus alecto | reverse complement strand
ATTCAAGAGATCTTAAAATAGAGCATTTAAAATATTATCAGTGCATTCATGAGGAAAGACAAAATAATACAAAACAAATGTCATTTCTATCTGAGAGGAAAATGCCTGCAGAAATAAAAGTGATTTACATAGAATTAATAGAAAAGTGGAAGACAAAAAAAAAAAAAAATCAAGACACTCAAATCTGGGACTGGGCTGCGCCCACCACAGGGGTCTTTGCTAGTGGGCTTTCCACCTCCTGCCTTTCCAGTTCTCCAACTTGCAAATCCAATTCATCACTTTAACGGTCAGGAAATTCCAGACAAAGAAGTTTACTGTAGCAAGCAACCTCATTCGGGGTTCACACCTCACTGTGCTGCTCTTTAGAGAAACTGCAGATATGCCATTGTTTGACCTATGGATTTTTATCTTAAAACCAAATGTGACAACTGACAAACTGACATAGCCTACAAACCCTGACATAGGGTTACCTGCTCTGCAACGGTGTGTCAAATCACTTATTAAAGCGAGGTAAATTCTAGACTCAAATCTGCGTAACTGTCATGCGGAGAAAAACAAATCTTTTGATCATGGGAGAATTTGGTTGGTGCCTTTTCAATCTTCAAAGAACATCTACAAAAACCTTAACTTCGGTGAAAGAAACTAAATGACTTATATGACCTGTTTTTGTTTACTCCCTTAAATAAAAATCAGCTAAAATGGAACTCTTTCCATTTCCCCCTGAATACTAAAAACCCGATTAAAGAAAAAAATGCTTCCTATGAACTGTCTACTTTTTCATAACAATAGAATTCTGTGAAAACCGAATGAGACAAAACTTTCTTAACTCAGTCACTGAGATTCTGAGCTTGAGTCAGATCCTTAAGCCTTTGCTAAAACATTTCACCTCAATTATCTACGGATCTATAATATTCCCCAATTTTCCTAAAATAGAAGCTTTTTCACGTCTGAATTGATTCGTAGTGATGCTTAGGAGATGAAGACAACTGAACTCAAATCTATCATTTTGCAAAAAAAAAAGAAAAAGACAAGTGGACTCAGGTAGCTTATTTCATAATAATGAACAATTCATAAAAAGCACGGGTGGAGGAAATGCTATAAACATGTATTTTTAGTGCAAGTCAAAATCTAGGGGCTTTTCTCAAAAGTACTGGCCAGCTAAAGGAAACACGCAATTCTGAGTGATCATTAAAAAGAGCCCAAATTTAAGTCCGATTCAAATCATAGTTGACATTATTACAGAACATGAAAAATATGGTAAAAATTTACACATTACACATAAAGTAGTTAATGCTTTGATTTAAACGTTTGCAAAAAAGATCTGCAGATGTGTTTCCAATTATACTGGCTTCTACACCCATGTATTACAATAATATAGGTATGGTTACATATATCAACACTAAAGAAACGGCTAGAGCATAACTATACAGCAATACTTTAAGGTCTGAAGTCGGACCGGTACGTATCAAAGCATTGCACTGTTTTGCTGGTTGACTAAACTGACAAAGAACCGTTAACAATGAAAAAAGAAAAAAAAATCTTACAGACTTATTCTGACTGAAAATTTCCTTTATTAACAGGCTTTTCAGTTTTGAAACTTACAGGAAGCTTCCTTAAGCAGTTGGTACATAGCATGTGTTTTTGGGGTCTTTATCTTACTGCAGACTCGCTTGGTCATACAATCACACACTTGGGTTTTCATCCTGTTTATATGACCTCTTTTTTTCTGGCTCGTTTGAGTTCAAGTTCCTTAAACCATCCATGAGTTTTGGCAAAGGATTTGGTCTCCACTTTATACACCTGTTTTATTTTCCAAGGGCAATGAAATGTTCATTATATAGTAACACACAATAAATAACTCATGGTTAACTCTAAGAGTAGAAGGGGAGGGTGCCTATTGCATAGCAATACAGAAAAATCAAGTGAGGCATGGGATAGGAACGTATGTACAGCAAGTCCACTTAACGGGATTTTCCTGTTTTTTTTTTTTTTTCTTTCACATAATTAACACTAACAAATTCTTCCAGTGTTTATTTTTTCTTAAAAAAAAAAAGGTTTTGCTTCTTGTCTCTCTCACGTACAGAGTAGGTGAAATGTGGAATAAAGCCTTCGACATTTTTTTTTTTGTTTCAGATGCCAGTTTTAACAAACAGAACACAAACTTCCAAAGTGTTTGAACTAGTACCGCTTTTTCAAAATTGGTTTTTAACACTGATGAAGCGAGGCTCTCTTACGTTTCTTGTTACACACGTGGCCTTGGTTGTTGTCATATCATCATCATCATCATCATCATCATCATCATCATCACCGTCATCATCACCGTCATCGCGTGATTATCGTCTTGCCACGTTTCCAAGAATCTTAGCTGCATTTGCAAGACTTTACGATCATGTTAGAAAGCTGTTCGATCTTGGGTGTTTTGCCGATGTAGTAGAGAATGGTTAGCGGCTCTAAATCCTGGGACACGCAGCAAGGGGAAGCAGATGCTTCTGGATTTATGGTATTGTATAAGCTGAGAACCTGGAAGGACACAGGGGAGAAAAAAACGACACAGGAGAAGAGCAAAAATAAAAGGCGATTATTGTTTAAAAACCTTTTCATATCGTTATCTTATCAATCATGGCCCTGTAGGCAATTTAAACTGTTTTTGGTTTATGATTTCTTTTGCTTAACCCCAATTATGGTCAAAATGGGACGTGTCTCTAGGAATCAACGAATTTATCATTTTCCTGCAGAATCCCTTCCTCGTACTTTGTAAACTATTGTTTCTTTAAAATTCAGATTGGCCAACATTGTTCAACGGATTTTCCAGTGTATCCAGCGAGTCTTTACTTTGATCCGCGCTTCGTTGCATGCGCTCCCCAGGCCCTCAGAAAAACAGTTCTCTTAGTATTTGGTCTCATCCCTATACTTCTTTGTCACCGAAGGTATCTCACGAGTGTATGTGTTCAGTTCCCACCCTGTAGACTTTGTTTCTACCTCATAGCCCTAGTCAGTTTTTCTCTGGACAAATAAGACTTATGTCCTAGGTGAAAAAATGAATACGTGGATAAGGAGAAGAAAATTTTTTTTTCTTTTTTTACTAAAACCCCCATCAGAACTTCACCGTTAGGTATAGAAAAAGACACCTGTCTGCAGCGTGAAGTCTTTCTACGCTAAGTGTCTTCTCAGGCCGATTTAATGTCGCCTAGATTTTCATGTACAAGAAAAAACGATGGCCATCTCTTTAATCGTATTACTGCCTCCCAGTTACAATCACGTGAAGAACGACATCAAAAACGGTCGTTACTCTTAACTGTTCACCTCCTTATAGTGTACTTAAAATAAATAAATAAAATAAGAGTAATTACTGATTAATACTAATAATAATCGGCACTCCAGTTAGCTTTCTGGGTCTAGATGGCAGCGGCCGAGTTGGAAGATGGCATAGCCAGAGCTGGGACAGAATGAGCAGAAAGTTCCGGAGTTAGTCCTGTGCCTTTAACCCCCTTTGTTCTATATCAAAGGGAAATGTGACTTTTAGCACTAAAAGTATGCAGGTCCCCAAGTGATGATAAAGAGACATTTCCAAGCATGCCATCAACGTGTTAGTGAAACAAGTTGACCTTTTCCTCGAGATTCACTGCAGCTTTTTCTGCCCAAAACAGAGATCTGTTCAGTGCAGCTACACAGCCGACTTTATTAAGCTAGCTCTGGCTTCCTGGGTAACTGTCCAAACCGCATAACTGTGACCATGACAGTTATTCTTCCTCTCTCCTTGAAAAACAAGCCTGGTCTCAGCCTTCACACACTCCCTCTGTGTATCAGGGAGGGGAATTATGTTTCTACTTGGCAACTGGGCCTTGCCCACATTACAGCTACTGTCGCCACAGCCCAGATGAGGCAGCCTGGCCAGAGAGTTCGGACAAAGGGACAGGCATGAGCGAACTTCCCTCACATGGCCGAGCACATGGTCGGCTCCGACTGCCAGAAGCTACAGGGGAGCTGAGCAAACGGCTGAAGGAAGGGGAGCCATATTTGTCAATTTAAAGTCTAGCAGATGTAGGCATTTATAAATAAATGGACTTCGTGGTCTCCTAGCACATGATTCTTCATAGGAATTCAAGAGAAATTGGATAATATGGATTGTCTGAAATAACTGATCACTCCGAAACTCTTGAATTCAGCTGACTGCATTATGTGATCTTGCTGGCAGCAGATCCGTTTTCCTAGCCCGCAGTGAAGGCAATTTTTCTAATGCCTCTTTAATAAGGAGATTTACAGAGGCGCGACCCCAGTGGGCAGCCACATTTCAGGAACGAAACGCAGTAAGACAGAGGAAACGGGGGCCGAGCTGTGAAACGCGTTGGTCTGCCTTCCAAGCCTTCATCTGTCACCGGCGGTCTGATCTTGGGCAAGCCACCTACATGATCCAGACTCCTTTTTCTTTAGAAAAGGGAAAGGTTTGGGCAAGATAATTTATGAAGTCCTTTTGCCTTCTGATTTAGCCTTCTATCCTCATCGAAGTAACTTGATAAAACATTCAGAGTCTCGTTTCCTTCGGGTTTTATTCGAGAACGAGAGACAAATGTTCAAATCGTGTTCACATGTCTCAATCACCTCTCTGTTCCTCGCATCGGCTCTCGAGTTTGCCTTTGTTGATTTTAAAGGTAAATTTTTAATAGCAACATTCCTTTTTCCTATAAGAAATTGAGGTTCAGAAAGGTGAAACGACTTTCTGATTGTCATACACTTGTGACTCACGATGCAAAAGCGTCTCCTCAATGTTCTCTCGAATATGACAGTCCCTGACGTGGGTGATAACGGATCCTTTTCTCGATGGGGACCTGGGTCCCTGCACATCTCTGCCGCACGTGACACTAAGTGATCCAGTGATTCCAAAAGTGTTTCTATAGCTACTTATTTATACTTCCAGCTTTTAAAAATAAAAAAATAAAAAAAAATAAACAAGGAAAAAAATAAACCAAACTGTCCTCAAGGTGCTTATAATCTACTTGGGAAGGGACAGCCACTGTTCCGACTGACCAGTGTTCCTTTCTGAGTTCACCTACAGCCTAACAGCCCTCGTGGATTTCTCCTCCACCATTTATGTGCGAAGACCAAAGGGTACCAGGCCAGTTAGAATTCAGAATTCAGTTAAAAATACAGCTGACCCTTGAACAACAGGCATTGGAACCGAGCGGGTCCCCTTATCTGTGATTTTTTCCAATACGTACACAGTCAGCCATCTGTAACCCCAAGTTTCCCATCCCCAGATTCAACCAACTACGGGTCAAAAGCAATGTTTTCCACAAGCGGTTGGAAGTCCGCAGATGCAGATGACCGACTGTAGGCTTTGTTCCACGCCATTTTATGTAAGGCGCTTGATTTGGGTATTCCTGGAAGGTTCTAGAACCAGTAGCCCGTGGACACCAACGGACGGCTGCAGTTATGTTTTGTGGGAGTCGTAAGCGAGGAGTTTGGACTGTAGGGGAGGTGTCGGTCCTTCACTTCCACATGGTTTAAGGGTCAGCTGTCCTGTGAGCAGGTTCATGCTAGCAACTCGTGAACGGAAGAGACCAGTTAGCCGGACGCTTACCCTGCTGTGCTGAGTGTCTGAACTCCATAAGTACGGGCACGCCCCAGCACAGAAGTTGGCGTTGTACCCTTTGGGCTCATGGATCCATTTCCACCCAAGATCCCTCTTGAAATCAATGTAAAGAGGACGCAGGCAGCAATTATCCTGAACATTTCTGTCAAAAGAAGAGCAACGGAGAGGTTAAAGCTGATGATGTCCCCCCCGCCTCATCCCAAACCGCAAAGATGACTCACTTATTCAACAAATAAGCAAATATCGCGGGCCAGGTTTTGTGGTTTTATTATAATCTAAGGGACTTTCACGATGGGGTATTACGGTGATTCGCTGGACTACTTCCCTTTCTGAGTTCTATACCCTGACCCTCTCTCTGTGACCTCAAAAATCAAGCCTTTCCCTTGAATGTCCAGATATCAGCAGAGCGGGGGCTGACGGAGACCAAGGTGTCTCCCACCGACAGGGGTGCCGTCTGGCCCCTACTGCCCTTCAAACACACAATGAAGCACAACGGCTGTTTTCAACGTGCCATCTAAGACAGTTTCTTTCCTTTGAAAATAAATCCTTTATTTCATTTCATGTTTCTTCATCTAGGGATGAACCAGAGATGAAAAAACATGGAGAGTTCACTTAGTGCCCACCAGTGGCTCTACAACCAAGCACGATCATTTTACTTGTGAAGTCTGACGCGGTGGGGACACCTCACTGCCCCACGGCTCTTAAAGCAAAGAGAGAACCTTCCTCTCAGCGGAGTAGGAACCACAGACGAGCAGTCACATGGGAACGGGAGGGAAATCGTGTTGCCTTCCCTTCTCTCGCGCTCTGCAGCTAGAGACGTGACAAATCACGTTCTTTGTCTTTCGCTCCAGTGGCAGGGCCGTGAGCATGGGCAGTGCAGTGAGGAAGGCCTCATGCAGGTAGTGGTGGTGGGGGGGTGTCCTGTCTAATCAGGGAGCCACCGCCATGCCCCTCAGGTAAACTTCCATCAGCTCATTCCCTCCTTCAGCCCCAAAGCGTTTCAGAGAGATTTTAGGGAAACACTCAGGGAGCTCGCTTTCTCCCTTCACACTGGATTCACTGCTAAAGAGATGATGACTCCAACACAAACGGCTACGCGAAGCCTCTAGAAAGAACAGCGAACAGTATGAGGTGCGGTGGCTCCGTGGTACTGTCCACTCGGCCTCAAGCACCGGGCGAAGTTCAAGGCGGTTTGCAGTCAGGGGAAGGGCAGAGGCAGAAGGAGCTACCAGACTTGTGCGAATTTTAATCTCCGTTACCTAAAACAATAGGCTGCGTCCAGAGCACGCTTCTTCCGCCGATTGGACTGTTGTGACTCCAGTCTGTAGGAGGGCAACAACATTAGCAGGAGGTGTGGGGTCTTCCCACTGTTTTTTTTCCTAGTGGACTTTATAGTTTTCTGATCACCACTGGTATATGTGGAGGTGCCATCAATACCTTGAAAAAATGCATTTGGGTGATAAACATTTAGCTTTACCTTCATCAAATATCATCAGCCATAATTTTTTTTTTCTTTTCTTTTCTTTCGTATACTGTCACAAATAGCATTCCCCACAAAGACAGAGAGGGCGTACGACAGGGCTACCGCAGGTGACAAGGGACACTGTAAACGGGGCTCCAAGGCAGGGCTTGTTGCTTAGGAAAGTCACTATAGAAGGAGTCTTTGACCTCCGGTCCAAGGGCCATGTAGGCAGGGAACTTCTGGCAATCCTCAGCTCAGGCTGTGCTCGACCCCTCCGTGACCGGCACAGCGACAGAAACTGCCTTGTCACCCGCTGGTTCGCTCTCTTCCTGGGACCACCAAACTCTTTCCTAACGAACATAAGCTGAGGCTTACACTAAATTGCAGTGAATTCGGTTCAAGTGGAACAGAAGTCACCCTTACCTAATGCTATTTTGGGAAGCTGGATGGAAAGAAAGGGCTTTTTCATTTATTTTATGGCATCCTCAACGCTTTCCCGATTCCGTCCGAGATTCAGAAACTCAGGCTCCCCGAAGCACGCCCAAGAGACTGCCAGTTTAAGCATTTAATCTCCGCGCTCTGGAGAATCGGGATGAGGTTAGAGACTGAAATAAATCTCTCGACCTCGGGGGGTATTTTTCCATGAGCAGGGGCCGCCGTTAGCCTGGTCCCGGGCGGTGTTCGTGAGGGAAGGGAAACCAGCTCCCTGAACTGGTGGTACTGGAGGGGCCAGTGCCGAACCTGGGTGCAGACCCCCCTCTCCCCTCTCGTCATTCAGCGACTCGGTATCTGACACGTGAGACAGAACCCCGGGCAACCCCTTGTGAGCCTTGACTTTCGGCTAATTCGCTAACAGGTGAGCAAGAACACGGGGCAAGCTAAAGCCTTGTTATACGTTTATAAACTATTATAAAAGTCTGATAAGGAAGGCACTCAAAATCTCGGGCACCAGGGCTATAAAAGGCGAAGTGTCCCCGTGTGTGTAAGGCGAGTTAAAGAGGCTGGCAGAGCGGGGAGAGGGGGGAACCCCTTCTCTGTGAAATGCAGTTGTGGGGTCCTGGCACTGGAATGGGGGTTATCAGTGGACTGACTCCCTTGAATGCACGCTCTCCTCTGCTATAACATCAGCATGGATGGGAAGTTAGTTTGCTTGAATGAAGAATCGAGGGCTTAACCGACAATTTAATAGTTTGGAGGGTTGTTGAGTCGGTCAGTTAGCATCGCCGAGTCAGCCGCGCGCATCCAGCAGCGCATACTACGCCCTGAGCCCTTCCTTCCTTCCAGTCCTTTCTGCCTTCGTATATCTCTCTCCAACCCCATCTTTGCCTAAACGAATGAAACCTCCCAGGCCTCACCAAACACTCCCATTTTCACATGCAAACTGACTTCCGTCTCCCAGAAAATGATCAAGAGGCCCTCCCCTCCCCCACCTCGGACAACCCACCGAGTTGCAGTTACCTGCGAATCTTGCTTCTAGTTCTTCGCTTTTATTGGGGATGATGTAATTGTTAGACGGCACGAAGGTGCAGCAGGGGCAATGTAAACTTATTTTAAATCCCAGGTTTCTGTCTGGAAAACAGGAAGTCAAGGAGGTCATGGGTCTGCGTGTCTACGCCCTGACTCCTGCAGCCAGGGTCTCGCTAACTTAGGGTCGCCGGGCACCTAGGGAGGAAAAGGGAGGGCGCCCGTCACCTTTGTGGTGGAGCCATTCGTGAACAGCATCCGTCACGTCGAAGGACAGCCATTCGCCCTCTGCCCTGGTCTTCACGACTTTGCTGTCGATGTAGCGCTGGGCCGGGGACGTCAAATCTTTGGATTTGAGGATCTGGAGGAGGAAAGGGCGAGAGGAAGGGCTCGGTTGGCACACTGACCGCACGGCTAAACCCAAACCTTGAACATGGAATCCCCACTCGCTAGCTCAGTGTCGCTCCCGCTCGAGTACATCCACGAATCGTCCTCTGCTCGGCGTGGCCGCGTGTGTAAAAACGCGACATCAGGCCATCTGCCGTGAAAAACAGAGCTACTAAATCAGTTGTGTGTTATGATAAGGTGACAGGAACCATAAAGCCAAGTGTCTAAAAGAAAGTGACAGTAATGATTTTACTTTGCTGACATAAGCTTTGCGAGATTTCAGCCATAAATTCTATGCTATTAAGTTAATGGTTTTGTTACCCTGCTTCCCCACTTATTTAATTTGGGGAGCTGGGATGTGGGGAGGGGTCCTTTTCGGAGGAGGGAGCCATGCTCACCCTCTACGGGCCCCGAATTATAAATCTCCTTCTAATAAAGAGAGAAAGGTTTTAACCCCGGTTCCTAAATCCACTGACATTATAAAAATGTGGCCTCAGCTTTGAGGTGAGTCTCCAGCTGGGGTTTTTACTCTCAGTGTGACTTGTTATGATTTATAAAGATTTTCCACATCCCACAGACCAAGAATGGATCTGGGCAGGAGAAGTCTGGCATGATGTGCAGCGACAGTCTGAAAGCAAATCACCCTGAACACGGAGATGTAGAAGGATACATTCACTTAGAAAAAATAAAGAGAGATTCCAGAGTGATCTTGGGTTTCTGTAGGAGGTGGACCTTTTGGGTGGTTTTTGAAACTTCTTTAAATGACGGTGTTTTTCTTAATCATTCAAAGCAAGATGCTGAGTCTCCTGGAGCTACATCAGCCCCTTACCCAAATCTATATCCTGCCTTTCTTCAGGATTTGGGGGCTCAAGCTCTGTCATTTTACACTGCCTTTCCTGACACCGAGTCTAAGTCTTCTGTGGTCATTTCACCCAAATGGCTTTGGTCTCTAACAAGTCCATGAGCTTCCGCAGGGATTGTGTCCTCAATCTGATATCCTTGGAAGGCACAGCATTCGATTCGATCGGTGTCTGTGGAATGATTATCTGAATATCTAGAGGATTTATTTACTCTCCTTTGAACCTTGGAAAACGAAAATGCATAGTCTTCCTGTTGCTTTGAAAATGTACTTCTCTTCCATGCATACATGATTGGTTTCAGGTCATTTGGCAACAAATGTGTCCTAGAATATCTGGCACTATAGAACTTTTTTCCTCCAGATTAAGTAAGCTTAGAAAAGGAAAACGATTTACACAATTGGGTTTTGAGGTGTCTTCATGAATTTTGGACAAACTCTACTCTACAGACCTGCCCCTAAGGTCCAACAAACCCCACTAAGAGGAGAGAATCTAGTCGTGGTTCTCCCCATAGGCAAGAGATTCTCTTTGTGAATTAAAAGAAGCAAGTAAACACGGTATGAGGGCACATGTTATTTCATTTGATTTAATCCCCGAGATATTCCTGTGAGGTAGATTAAGAAAACAAAACTCTGGGAGGTTAAGCGTCTCCCCGAAAGGCCTCACAGGGAGGCCTCACTCTCCCACGTCAGTGCTGGAGTTTGAAGACCAGAGGGTTGGGGGAGTCAGGCCTGAAACATCATTCTTCATTACCCGCTTCCGGGTGACAGAGACCATTCAATGCTGGAGGCAAAGATTTTCGAGAAGAATATAATACAGGATGGTACGAGATGAAAATGTAAAATGTGGAAGGCATGGATGCAGTGAATGCTGACATGAACCTATAGCGTTAAAGATACGGCTTTTAACAGCAGCCAATCCTTTAGAAATCAAACCTCACCTTGAGAACACTCCCAGCTGAACAAGTAAGATACCACTTATCCAATTCAGAATAAATGGTATAATTAACCCAACCTAGGATAATGATAAGACAATGGTGGGGAAGACATTTTCAGGCATTTCCATCTGCCTCGTTGTCTAAAACCCACTAACATACTCAGAATTCATTTTCCTGTCTTTAAATTTCTTCCCCTAATTGACCTCCTATAATGATGCATTATTTCCTAATGCTCTGATAATTGCTTTGCTCCTAATTAGAACGGTGTATATCTTATTCATCTTCATATCCTTAACACTTAGACACACTGTCTAGAACGAAACATTGCTTTCTCTGCTGAATGAATCACATATGCCATATATATACATATATATATATATCATATATCTAATGTCTATCCATGATATCTATCCATGAGACATCTATGTATATATACAGTTTCACTGAAGACAGAATTTTTTAAAAAAGATCATGACAGTATTGACCATAATGGCAGAAAATACTCTTTCCAATCTATGGAAATTCTTCACCTCATAGAGAAGAATAAATCTTGATGATCTTGCTTTAGAAACAGACCAAAGGGGAGCAAAAATATTCTGAAACTTTTTAATCTCATTAGATCAGTGCTTCCTCTACCACTGAATGAATGCTAGTAAGTTCTGACAACCGACAGCTTTATATTATCATGTGGGCAAAAGGTCTTCTATAGCTTTTTACGAGTTCAAGAACAGGCCAATTTAAACCACCCGAGAAAGACGGCTAGCTAGCTACGTAATTCTGAAACAGAGAAGTAACTCTGGTCTTGCTGGTGTGCTGTCTCGAACTTTCTGGCCAAGGAGTGTTCTTAAACCCACTTGCTGCAATGTGACTCCTTTTTTTCTTATCCAGTCCTCGGTGGAAACAGGAAACAGCTGCTCTCCATCATTCATAGAATATCCCTCATATTCTTGGAGACTATTATTAAGTCCCCCTCAGCACGCTCGCTCTCTTTCTCTAAACTAAATAAACCCAGTTCCTTTAGCCCATATTTAGAGGAGCCGTTTCTCAAACCTTTAATCGCGTGAGTCGCTAACCAGGATGAATGATGCTTCATAAAAGTCCTCCTCCCACGGCTTCGTGATTTTGCTTCAGGAAAGCTTCTAATCACACGGCCAACGCTCACATCTTAACTAGAAAGGTATCTTCTTCCCAAGAATAGACACAATTTTCCTATTCTCTGTTTATGTCCCATGTATCGCCCATGCTAAATTAAACTGTAAAGGAAGAACATCAACCCGCTGCTATATTACTGATTAGTACTTTCTTAACTTCAAGCATTTATACAAAACGACCAAACAGTCTAATCACACGGCCAACGCTCACATCTTAACTAGAAAGGTATCTTCTTCCCGAGAATAGACACAATTTTCCTATTCTCTGTTTATGTCCCATGTATCGCCCATGCTAAATTAAACTGTAAAGGAAGAACATCAACCCGCTGCTGTATTACTGATTAGTACTTTCTTAACTTCAAGCATTTATACAAAACAACCACGCAGCTTCCTGTTCTATTTCGGCCTTTGCCGTGTGCTCTCCTCTAATCTCTCAACAACAAGTGCATGGAGTGTTCACAGTCGTGAACATGCAGCTGTCGCTTTTAAATTCCTTTATGCATCTTATCATGACAAAGATAATTTAGTCGAACAGTGGAAGCTCTCTTAACTGGCCTCCTTTTAACTGGCTAGATTAACTGGTGTTGTCCATTTGTTCTGTAACATATACCAGCTGATGGCCACGGCATGCTGGGGCTCATGGCAGGCGACTGGCTAGTGTGTTCCAAGTGCACTGGCCTCACTAAGTGGCATCGAACGCTTAGCGAGTATCAACTGTATATGTTTCTGAACCTGTTTCGGATCGTCGGGCTTGATATTGTAATTAGGCAAGTTAATTAAATGGTCTAGAAACCGATGAACTATGGGACCAAAGTAAAGAGAGCTGTTGCTACGGTGAAAACCAAGTTAAATGTCTTGAAAGGTCTTCATAAAGATGAGTCACTTTAAAAAAAAATTTTTTTTTTTTTTTTTTGAAAAGTTTAGTGGTTCCTCAAAAAGGTGAATATAGAATTGCCATATGATCCAGGAATTCCGCGCTTAGGTATAAACCCAAAAGAAAGCATGGACTTTGGGTATATACAGCAGTGTTATTTACAATAGCTGAAAGGTGAACACAATCCACGTGTCCATCAGTAAATACAGGATAAACAAAATGTAGTATATACATACAATAGAGTATTATTTAGCCATAGAAAGGAATGAAATTCTGACACATATTACGACACAGATGAATCTCGAAAATATTATGCTAAGTGAAATTAGCCAGACATAAAAAGACAAATATGTTATGATTTCACTTATCGGAGGTTTCTAGAATAGGCACTTCATAGAGATAAAAAGTAGAATAGAGGTTATCAGGGGCCGGGGGTGGGGACATGAGGAGTAATTGCTAAATGGGTACGGAATTTCTGTTTGGTTTAATTCGAAAGTTCTAGAAATGGATAGTGGTGATGGTTGGACAACATTGTAAATGGACTTAATAACACTGCATTATATACTTAAAAATGATTAAAAGGTAAATTTTATGTTCTGTATATTTTGCCACAATATTTTTTTTAATAATTTCAGATGCAGCAGAGACAGCTATGAAAGAAGTAACAAAAGGAATATTGTGACAACAACCTAGAAGGATCCTGCACTCAGACTGCACAGCGATTGTCCCGAAATCTCTCTTTTCTTCAAAGAAACTAAAAACTAGGAATTACAGGTGATGCATTATGGATGCAGTTCACGCAAAAACTGTGACATGGGTTGGCAGTAGGGAGAGCCACAGACAAAGATGAGTCTTTGGCCTTTTATAAAAACTCAGCACGTTTTTTTTGCACGTGTGTGTGTGTGTGTGTGTGTGTGTGTGTGTACAGATGTACACACATAGATGTTTTAAGTTAAAATATTTAAGGTCTGCATTCTCTCTCTCCCCCTGCCCCATGTTTCTATAATCTCCTGCTTTAATTTTTTCTTTAAATAACAGACCAACCACTATTCCTGACTAAATTAGAAAAGAGGGCTTCCAACATACTGAAAATGAGATTTCGCTGTCTATCACGTTGCTACCGCCCACACGATGCATTCGTGTTACCTTCATTATATCATTGATAAACACACATCTATAATATGTGCAAAATACCCACATATCGCCTTTGGCAAGGCTCTTCACTGAATTACAAAACTCTTTACACAAAAGGATCTATTCATCTTTCTGCCATTGGAAAGCAGCCAATCAGGGAGTGGATGGAGGTGAAACTCACTGATGTCACCCAATCGTTTGGGAGCAAGAAGTAAATAAAAGAAATAGACTAGGTGCAAAATTATAGCCAGAGCAAATCTTAGTCTTAAAGGAATAATGCTGTAAATCAACTCGGGATTCGGTGTAGGCATGAGGGGCAACGCCTCTTCTGCTCCTATGAGACACTGCGAAAAGTTATAGAAAGCACTGGAAACTATTTGACTTTGCACATTCAGACATCGACAGAGCTATGAGAGAGTCAACGGGCCAATTCAGCCAGATTTCTAATGGAAAGAGAAATTTAACAATGGGGCTAAGAGAACACTATAGCTTAACGAGCGAGTGTAAGCCCATCTTGTTGCTGTCTTTAAATGCATTTAAGGTTTTCAATGTATTCGGTATTCGTTTAAATGTTCGTGGTGATTTGCACAGATTAACAAATGCTGAGTTAAACATTCACTCTGCTGCCTGTGACCACCATTCTCTCAGCTCTGCCTGACCCTGAGTCATTACCTTTAGTTGCATGAAAAACCAGCATTAGAAAGGCGCTCAGCGGTCATCTGCTCTGACCGCGTACAATGGATTCTCCAACATCTCTGAAGACGTCACAGGACAGCGAACGCACTACTTTTGGAGAAAGGCCAACCCACTTTTGGATGATTCCTGGGTTAGAGTTCTTCTTTATCTTGGATTGAAAATGTCCATCAACTCGTTATGAATAGTCGCATGGCTTCATAGTCAAACAATCATTTTAGTTTTTTTACTATTTGAACATTCTCGCGTTTTTTTTTTTTTTTTTTTTGATCTTCACAAAAACCCTGTGAAACGGACATCATGGCGCTTATTATCTACATCCAACGGGTGAAGGAAAAGAAGCCTGGAGTTCTAACCCGGGTGACCAAAGCCCAGTAGGAAAAGCCTGGGTTAACATCCTGCCCTCTTAACACCAGTGAAGAGGGCTTTTCCTGGATTGTATTTTCCTGTCAGAAATAAGATGTAAAATTCTCTCCTCTTTGTCAGCCCCAAGCATAGGTGGTGGCCTCCACGACTGCTTCCTTCAGCACAAAGTTTGAGGTGCTTGGCCATCTTTGCCGAGCCCCTATTCAACGTCTCTTTTGAAGTCAGCCCCTCAAAAAACTCCAGACACGGTCTAGAAGAATACGGAGAGCAGAAAGCACGTGCCGCCCATGAGAAAGAACGGCTCTTGCCCCCCTTGTGCCCGTAACTGTTTTTAAGCAAACTACTTACTTTTGGCGGTAGCCACATCTCACCATTGTGTCACAGTAAACTTTTTTTATAAAATAAAGTCTTAGTGACCATTTATAAAGTAAAATCTTTAAAAAAAAAAAAAAACCCAACAACAACAAAAAAACTTTGTTCTTACACAAAATATTGTCAGATTTTTCACTCCAGTGCTTTCTGGGATGCCAATGAATAAGACGGAAGGAAGAAAGGATGGGAGGGAGGGAAGGAGGGAGGAAAAAGGGAAGGAAGGAAGGTTGATCTTCCTAGTCCAGTGGTTCTCCAGCTGTAGCCTGCGTCAGAAACATCTGGAAGGCTTATTAAAACACAGAGTGCCGAGCCTCATGCCCAGAGTTTGTGACTTAATAAGGATGAGAATGGGGCCCAAGAATTCGCATTTCTAAGTTGTCCCTCAGTGGTGCACCGGCTGCTGGTCGGTCCAGGGGCCACCCTGAGAACCACTGTTCTTGTCTACATTTATGTAGTTCATTTTTTGAACCTAATTTCGAATTATACCTATATCTGTGTAAACTCTGAACTTCTCATTTGACCTCCGTTTTTAGCCTTTCGGGATCTCTCTGACTCTGAAGTCTGCCATCCTTCCCTGCCACCCAGCACCAGCCACTGCGCGTCCCGTGTCTTCATCAGGTTGATGATAACAACGCGAAATGACGCAGGCCAAAGCCGTGACCCGTCGCCGGACCCTTAGGCATGCCTTTCCTCCTGGGCCCTGTTTCTTTGGTCAACGCTCTGCGTTATGTCGTCTACAGTGGGAAAAAGTAGAACTTCTAGTGTAAGTGAGGTCAGGCCAGGAGTCCGCCCACCTTCGCCAACTGACGACCTATTCCATTTCCTCTATGTCTTAGGTTTCTCGGAGAACCCGTAAGGTGTGCCAAGTCCGCTGGGAAATCATTAGTGTAGCGAAAAGGTTCACAGGCTTTGGAGTCAGGCAAACATACAGTCTCACTTACTGGATCTGTGATTTCCTTATTTATAAAAGGATTGATTAAACCCACCTTAAATGTTGTTAAGAGCAGTAAATGACAGTGAAGGCTGGTATTCAATAAATGCGAGTTATTATTATAATCATGCTCCTTACCTGGTCAAAATCTTCCAGAGGCTTCTACTGTCTGCTGAATAAACTCCGGATTCCTTAGATTAGTCTTTAAGACACAACTTGCCAAAAATCTATCATCTTAGACTCACCTCTCATTTCTGGAAGCCTAATCTAATCACTATCCCTAAAACATATACTACATGTCCCAAACTCTGTGTTTAGACTAGTATCCTTATTGGAATGTCTTCTCCCCAACTCTGATTTTTACCTAAAAGCAAAACAAACCAACAAACAAAAAACAAACAAAAAACCCTTTCTGCTATTACTTCTTCGATCAAGTTTTTCAATAAAATTATTACACGTCGTCAGTTTTCTTGTCCTAGCTCCCCAAGCAATTATTGGTTATGCCGAGTGGTTAGCCCTCGTACAACGTGGCTTCAAGAGTCACCGTGTGTGTGTGTGTGTGTGTGTAAATGTCAATTTCTTTTAATGGGATATCAAGCTCTTAAAAGATAAACAAGTGTATTTAAATCGCCACGAACCTTATATTCTAGTTTGCTGACACCAGCAGTTTAAAGAATACTATACGTTACCCTCTCTAGTTAACGGGCTTCATTACAGAACGAAAACAGGAGGGAAGAAACAAGCAAGAGGATTTCCAGGTCCTAGAAAGCAGAGCTGTACAGAGAATCGGCTCGGATAAAATCTCTTTCCTTGATGAAATCGCTTTTCTCCCACCGAGGCACACACGCAGCTCTGTGTGCCCGTTTAACCGCGGTCTCCTTGAACAATGCAGAGCCGCCCTGGGGACGCCCGGTCCTCCTTCAGAAGGGCCGACACACCCACGACTCGTCTCACTTCCCCTGTCGCCGTGTCCTGTGGCTCCTTTGCGAGGGGTCCCCTCTGCGAGGTCCTGAGCCGGGATGCCTCGAAAGAGCCCTCAGGAGAGCCTGTGCGGCAGGCACCCGTGGGACACACATCAAGAGAAAGATGCGCACAGAAATACCGTTCCTCTGAAGCTCAGACATCTTCGTGACTATGTCTCTCTGTGAACTCTTTATCCTACATGGCTCCGAATGACAGCATCCATGTGCAGGGAGGACAAAGTATGGCATACACAGATCTTTAGTGAGCTTTACAGAACTGTCCCCACATGTGTCTTTGAGACACACACACACGCACACACGCACGCACACACGCAAGCCTCTCCTCTGCGACGGAAACACCTTATAATTCTCTACTGTTTCCTTCATGTTTTTCTTTCTCTATAGATGGGCCTTTGTGCCGGCTGCACATGTGTGCAAACAAGTAAATTCATCGCTCCAGGTCGAGGGATGGACGAGTCCTGTGTGAGCGGAAGTCTCGTGGATGCTGCCCCTCCACTGCACGCGCAAGACCCTCACACGCGAACCACACAACCGAGGAAAAGATCCACCTGGACCAAAGTGGCAGCAGCCAGGCAAGCAAAGAGAGACGGCTGGTCCGAAAGTCCGTGCCAGAATCTGAAGGGAAACTAAGTCAGTCCTTGAGGCTGAACCTCACCGACTGATAGGAATTCTGATTATTCTAGTTGTTTCCTGCCACAGGAGGGGACCAGTCTCCCCGACAAGCCTTCAAGCTCTTTGCGGCCATATCTTCTGATTTTCTTGTTTGATCTTTTTAATTCCACTCTGACTTCGCACTGACACACTCACGCTCGGGGAACACGCTTCTCACACTCTTGTCCTGGCCTCCAATAACACGTGACCTCTACTACGATGTAAGTCCATGCTTATAGTCAGCTGAGCACTTAATTTAGGGGGTGTGACTATAAAGAAATGACTCAAAAAAAAATAGTAATGTGTCTGGTTTGTCTACAAACAGAGAGAGTTTATGGGTTACCCAAGAATATCAGTTACACTAACTTATTATGTAATTTTATTTTTTTTAACTTCATGGTTATTATGCACTTAACCACTATTAGCTCTGATTAAATAACAGAGTGTGAGTATATATACTTATATATACATTTACATTTATAAACAGATGGATATCTTTAAAAAAAATGCAGTAGAATGTCTAAATCCAAATAAACGAAGGATCTTTCTCGAGTCCACTCATGATATCCCAAACTTATTTCAACAATGCTCCTCGTACTTGAATCTTATCTTGAAATGTTTCTTAAATTCATTCATTGAGCATCCACGATGCACCTGCCACTGTTGGGGAGATTATCTCTAGAGGCGGAGATGAGATTTTCAGCGAGGGAAAGATGGAGGAGAAAGGCAAGTATAGCAAATGATGAAGAGTGAGGACTGTGACGGAGGAACCTACAGCAAACAATGGGGACAGGGAGTGTTTGTTGGGAATGGGACCCTGAGTTATTCGACAGAGTGGCCTAGAAGGTCGCGCTGAGCAGGTGACATTCGAGGAAAGACCTAAAGGAATGAAGGAGTGAGAGATTTCTGTGTAGGAGAAAAGGCACCGGGCAGCAGGGAAGAGAAGCCGCAGGCCTTCGTGGGGCGTGACCACAGGGTGTCTGAGCGGCAGAGACCAGTGTGGGGGGCCTCCTGAGTGAGGGACGTCACGGCTGGGGGGCGGATGAGAGACAGGACAGGGACAGCCTCATAAGGCACAGGAAGAACTTTGTCTCCTACCCAGAGCGCGGTGAGATGCCTTTGCAGGTCTCTGAACAGGGACTTTTGATCTGACCAACATCTCAGCAGAGGTCACACTACCTGCAAACAGCGCAGCCAGCTAGGAGGCCACTGCAAAGTCCCAGCAAGGGACAAGGACCTCTCGGACAAGAGTGGCAGCGGCTGAGATGTAAGAAGTGGTTGGATTTCGGATCTGTCTTTTCGAAACTGTCATCACACAGGAAAATCGACTTAATTACTTTTCATTTTCCTCTTCCCTAGAACTTTTGCAGTTTCCAAAAAAGTCAACACTACCTTTCAAAAATCCAGATGTGTCCCCACTGAAGAAATTCTCCACCGTGGCATCTCTAGGCTCAGAACACAGTTCTAGAACAGAAGCTCCAAAAAATATTGCGAGCGTAGAAGTATGAGTTGCAAGTGCACGTTTGCGAACGCTTCCGTGCGTACAGTGGGGCGGGATTCCTGTTCGTGCAAACCTCTGCTCGCGAAGTTAACAGACGCCAGGTCACACCGCACCGCACGCAAATGATAACGATCCGATTTCGGTATGAGGCAAGCGTGTCACTCGGTCAGACTGAAAAGCCTGTGATATTAATAGCCCCGTGCGAACAGACCGTTGATTGTACCTCGAGGCTTTTTTTTGAAAGTGGGTTACTGTACTGTGTGTGTCTCCACCGTGGCGCCTGTGTTTGGGTTAGCATTAGGGACATTGTAGGCTGTAAAATTCTGTACAGCAGGAGCACAGTATAACTTTATTTTTTCAGTAGCGTTTTTTGCAAGTCTAATTGAACAGACAGTCAGTTTTTTTGGCTGACACTTTTTATTCTACACGCCCTTGGGCAATATGAGAAATGAAAGCTGAACTCTGTGTGTGTGTGTGTGTGTGTGTGTTTGGGGTTAAGAAGAGGAGGTGACTTTCATTAACCCCATTAGTGCTGTGCTCCCCAAAATGTCAGGACCCTCAACCTTCATTTGGCAGCAACAAAGTCCCATATAAAGCAGGACCACACCATTTATGTGGAATTTTTACTGTAAAGCCTTAGGGCTGTGTGTAGCTTAAAAGCGTTTTGCAGAGATGATATGTGAAATGTCCATTAAAGTGGCCATTGATTCATTCCCCCCGCCAAAATCTTTTTTTCCATAAATATCGATGCACCCTTTCATCCTCAAATCTGAAAAATCCTTTAAAATTTACCATGCAGCTTTGAAGCAGAAAATAAATGGATACGAACAGCTTAGGATTTAGCCACTGTTTTGTATATCCTCGTGAGCAGTCTCTAGAAATGAGATGTCATCATATTTGACAAACTGGTTACTTGTCTAAATGCAAATTCAGATAGGCGTTAAAATCTGAGTATTAAAGAAAGAGGTAAGAAAAAGCGAGAAGACGGATTTTGTTTCACTCTCCTTTGTCAGGGTTTTTCTAGAGGATTCCCTGGGTGGTGGGGAGAGTTCTCTCGTTAGGCAAAGGTGACTTCGACTGACGCTGGATGCTGTTCTCTCTACGAGGACATTCAGTGCCACTGGGCCTCCTGAGTCAGAGAAGCTAAGGTTCCTTTGAAATCCACTGAGCTTGTATCCTACCTCGGTACATTCAGCTTCTACTAATAAACAGGAGCCCATCGGCAGACTGTACGTTACCAAGGCACCTGGCACGAACATCTGTGGCCTCACACCAGCCCCGTGCAAGAACCTGACATTTTCCACCTGATGCTTTACGATGTACGAACCCAGTACATCCCATTGCCTCCCAGTGAGCTATTTTTGCATAATTTTATGTGGTCCAAAGCTCATAAGTTAATCTTAAAAATAACCTGGCGACTGACGTTGGCGGGTCATTCGGTAGAGGGCTCTTCCTTTTGGAGTACTTGAGGACTTAGAAGTCGAACCCGAAGAGATGACAAGGAAGAAAGCGGACTTACTACCGTTGAGCTCCCTCTCTCCCTCTGGCGGTTGTAAACCTTGCTTTTCAGTTCAGCCTCGCAAGAAATACCAAGTGAACCAGGAATTCCTAAGAACATTTAGAGTCACGATGTCGATGCTACTGAACACTTCACCGTGCTGCCTCATTCAGGGTGAACAGACGGCACAGTCGCGGTCCTCAGATCCCAGGATGTCAGCGCTCACACTGAAACACGATTCAGCGAGAAACAAAAGACAATACCGCGCCTACGAATGAACTAAACCTGCTCCTATCGGACATGCCTGCGATAAATATTTCTGGGCTCAAAGGAATCCGTTGATTCAGGCAGATGGCTCGGGCCCTCGGAATTATGTGCCCACCCACCCAAGGAGTGCTACCGAGATGGCAGGCTGTCCCCAAATTCCCACAGCTCTCTCGAAGGAATGAGTTCTGAGGCTTTTCTCCGGATTCTCCAGCTTTTGCTCAAAGAGGACCCTGGGTATATTTTGACTGGTGGGAAGACCATACAGCTGGGACACCATTTGCAAGTCTGTTCCGCCACCAGACAGTGAGCCACTGGAAGACGGTGGCTGAGTCTGATTTGTCCCCGGACGGGGCACAGGTTATGGCACTGACGCTAGGAGACAGTCACTCAGAGTTTGCCGAGCGATCCACACAGCAGGTGAGTACAGCAGCCTGAGGACGGCTTCCACCTGTCAGCCCTTCCATCATGAGATGGGGCCTACTGCCTTTCCCTTGGGATCGGGGCCTGTAGCTCATCGGATCCGTGGAATGAGGTGGAAGCGACACCTGGCCGGTCCTGGGCCTGAGTCTCTAAGAGGAATGGTAGCTTCTGCCTTAGACATCTGGTCACCTGCGCCTCTTATAATAAGCCAGGCTGCATTCTGGGAAGACCCCGGGAGACACTCTGAGATGAGCTGGGGCCGGGGAGGGGCTCAGCTGAGCCCGGCCCTGCAATCACGCCATCCCAGCTCCAAGCCCATGAGCGAAATCGTCATAGATCTCTGGACCAGAGATGCCACCCGAAAGCCGCCAAGTAACCCCAGTCAAAGCCACATGGAAAAAGACAGTCTAGCCAAGCCCTGCCCGAGTTTCTGAGATGTGGGTAGGATCATGAGATGTAATAAAACGATTGCTATTTGAGACCATGAAATTTTGGGGTACTTTGTTATTCGGTGAACAGATTATGACAAAGGTACAAATCCTCTTATCCTCAGTGTGGCAAAGTCTGAAATGAAAATTCACCGTGAGAGGATACACGCTGGGGAGAGGAAGCCAGAAATATCGAAACGCTCCGAGGCCTTCTGAGGTCGGCACGTCTAAATGTGAGTAGTCTTTGGTGGTCCCATGGGTCAAGGGGTCGTGGGTGTCCTCAAACACATTATTAATTTCTCGGGGCCTCATTTCTTCCCTTGTAAAACGGGGGACTTGCCTGACTCCAAGCGGATGTGTGTTCTTGCTCATGTCACTGATACTCAGTATGAAGAAGATTCTCCCTGGCTGTTCCCTCTCTCTCATAACTGAGCATGCTTTTAATCCTCAATTCAGGAGCGGCTTAATCGAAGAAAGCTATATTCAAATTTCCACACGGGCCGGGAGCTACAGTAAATCCTGCAGATTGGAAGGTATTCTTAGAGCGGTGAAGTTTCATTCGAATATGTTTCAATAAAGGCTGCCTTTGATAAAGCTTGAAAAAAGCAGGTGTCATTCCTATTTGAAAAAGTTCTTTTCGCATCTTTTTCTCTCCCTCCTTTTCCCTTCACCTCCCAGAGGTCTTCATCCCTCCCATATTCCCTCCGACACCGGCATATGTTTGAAGTCATGCCATGATCACAGCAGTGCAGGCTATTTAGGGCCTGTGAGCGTAACAGCAGTCAGAGATGGCAGAAGGACGGGAAGGTTTTACATGACTGCCGTTCTTCAAAGTTCTGGCAGACCATTCTGCGGAGAGGGGAAAGTGGTGAGAACCCCGAGTCCCCTCGTGAAGCTAATGTGACCTCCACGGCAGCTCGGGCGTACTAATTCTCCCAGGCGAGGAGGAGCAGCAGACACGCAGCTCTGGACAAGGCAGACTCTGAGCTCACTCACGAATGCTGTGTCAGCACCTTCTGGCCTGGTGTTCCGACTCTAGAAGGTGCACTTCTATATTTTAGAGGACGAAATGACCCCAAAAGCTTGGGAGATGCCTTAAATCGGTGATTCTCAATGGACAATGGAGAACGATCATATCCAAATCACGAGGCGGGCTTCCTCAGACCACATCCGCCCAGAGGCGACTACTTTCCTCTCCAGGGAGAAGCAGAATCTCCAGGGAAGGGACCATGAGCAGTCTTTGGAAATGCGCCCTGGCAGCTTTCATACTTGAGGGAGTATATGAGCCTCCATGTGAACTTGCACGTGTATGTGTGTGCGCTCTCTCCCCGACCCCAAACACACACACATTCACTCCTTGCTTAAAATCTATTTCCTGAGGAATCCTAATGAATCATCCATACAACCACCTAAACGCCCTGAGAACCTATTCATAGTCAAGCCACCTTTCTTCCTCTGCGGAGTAGGAGGCCAACTGTCTGCTAAGCAATACAGTCATCAGAGGCCGTCTAGAACGTTCAGAGACTTATTCTTCTGAATAGTTGAGTGCTCCAAATAGCTAAAGATCTGCCCATTTAAGCATCAAGGTTTTTGTTTTTGTTCTTGTTTTTCCAAAATAATATTTCAGCAGTTAGGGGTATCAAACTGTCTAAAATTTTATTGCAAGCATTCAGTTTCCTGAAAATAATTTCGCTTCATCCTCATAATTCGAGGCTTTTATCACGTGTATTGATTTCTGTCCTGGGGCTAGAAGAGGTAGTTTATTTACTGAAGGTACAAAGACTTCCAAAACGCGGCTGAAAACAAGTGGAAAGTCAGAGAAAAACAAACCCCAAACAAGACTCTAAATAAAGAGGCCACATGCAGATGTCAGAGGCCAGGTAGGATGCCCCAGAGATAAAAAGTGAGTTAACGATCAACAGGGACATTCAGGAGAATTGTCCACAACAGCCCAGCATCGCTGAGCTGCATCGGCAAAACTCTCTGTTGTCTGAAGGTTGTCTGCTCACGTCAGGGTCTTCCTCCAGCCCCCTCCCCAGGGAATTCGGTGCTTCTAGTTTCCTGTGGTCCTAGAGAGGACCAGCCTTAGTGATGGGCGGATAGAGGGCCGAGGGCTGCCTTTCTGGTAAGCCGGCTGTGTTTGTGCTCTGCGCCTACATGAGGGTATTCAGGGATCGACCTGACTTATTTCCTGTACCTTGGGTGAGTCTCAGGAGGTTAGGTGACCCCATAGCTGAGCTCCAGACAGATAAGAAGTTGTCACTCTTCCTCATTTTTTCCCCTAAAACCACCTCCTTCTTGATGCCTGTGTTCAGCGACCGTGAGCAAACTCACACTCACCTACTCCGTACAGTAAGCTGCTATCTTGAGCAAACTCACACTCACCTACTCCGTACAGTAAGCTGCTATCTTGAGGACTGCAACCTGGGCGGGTCTTGTGGCTTGTACCTGTGGGCAGCCAGGGCTGCAGTGACCTCTGAGGAGGTACGCGGCCGCTAAGAACTCAGTAAGGTCCTCGACTTGCCATCCTCAGGGGACACAGCCCCTCCCGGAGATAAGGCCTCTGGGAAGAAGGCAAGCCATTTATAATCCTGCCATCAAAGGCCAGTCCTCAGAGCAGAGGGTCAGGGGCCAAAGAATAACAGTGATGTAGCAGCTTATGTCACAGGTGACCAAACCTAAGAGACCCTGCCTTCGATTCACTGGGGCCACGTAAATTGAAGGTAAGGCCAGAGAGGACAGTGTGTGACGCTGTCGTCCACACAGAGAGGCAGGTCAGAGTGATTTAATTGAAAAAAAAAGAAAAAAAAGAAAAAAAGGACACGTAATCGTGATTTTTGTTTTCATTTTTTTAAATCACCTGGAAACGTAGCTGGCTACCTTTGATCTCGTATTTTTTTTCCCCAGAGAACCCAATCTTTGCTTTCTCTCCAAGTATCACTCCACCCTCTGGCCGGCCTAGTTTCTCTCATTTTTCGTCTGTTCTGGCTGATATTGAGGCAAAGAGAAAGGGAAAGATTTGCTACGAACAGCACCGTGTCTGGTGAGAAGTGGGCAGCTGGGACTCCAAGCTGTGTGACCTTGGCCAAGTGACTTAATTTCTCTGTGACTCAGTGTCTTTCTCTGTAAAATGGGAAACGGAAACAGGAGTAGAAAGAAGACTTTAACTGGGTCGAGGGTGTCAAAAAGTCCAAACTCCCAGTTATTAGATACGTAAGTCCTGGGGGTGTCACGTGGCCCATGGTAACTATAGTTCACAATCCTATGTCGTATATTTGAAAGCTGCTCAGAGAGAAGATCTTAAAAGTTCTCACCAAGGCAAAAAAAAAAAAAAAAAAATGTGTAACAATGTGAGGTGACAGATGCTAACCTAACGCAGTAAGCATTTCGCAATATGTACCTTTATCAAATCATTATGTTGTACGCCTTAAACTAATAGAACGTTATATGTCAATTATGTCTCTGGAAAAAATAAGATCTCACGATGCAAACATCACAGGGGGCTGTGAGGACCCGACTCCTGGGGGGTCCCTGGCAGACGGTCTAGCACACAGGAAGCCGACTCTACCTGACACTCCACCTGGTGGCAGGCGGCAGTGGCGGGCCTGCCGGCTACTGTGACGCTCCAGGTGCTCTCAGAACACGCGTTAAGATTTGAAGGCCGCCACAGGGACTCATTTTAATAAGTGAGAATTATTTTTCATGAGCACGCCCGTAAAGCGGTCTTTGAAAACCGTTTTAAAATCTTTAAACTTATTCTCTGAGATCTCATCTACGACATCCGTGTGTACGATAATTCCCCGTTTTCATCATACATACAAAGGAAATTCTTATCCAAATTATCAAAATGTCCAAAGGTTTTGGACAGCGGGAGGTTCACACACACAACGTCGGCTCCTCTCTAAGGTCAGCCACCTTCTAGTCACACTGTCACGCACGCCTACTGCTTGACACTGGCACACTCGGGGCCAGTCCTGCTTACCCGGCCTCTCCACGCTCTTTCTGGAGGGCAGCCTCCCCCCAGCATCTCCTCGCCCTCAGGCACGGAGCATCGTCTGTCTGGTGCTCTCGACTGGCCCCTTCGAGACCCTGTCTTTGCACAAACTGCTCCTTCCACAAAGAATGCCCATCCTTCGTCCTGTCCTGACAGACACTTCTCCAGGCCCCACCCAAATATCAACGCCCTGGTGAAATCTTTTCACCTCTGCCCTCTGTGCTTGCACAGGTTGGTCATGTGACACTGTGACGCATCTAAGTTGCCCGTTTACGCATCTGCTCCCTCACCAGTCTCCGGGCTTCCAGAGTCACCCGGCGACCTTGTTAAAAATGTGGGTCTGGGGTGAGGCCTGAGAGTCTGCGTTTCTCGCAGCTCCTAGGTGATGCTGATGCTGTTGCCTTTAGACTCCACTGCAATAATGAGCTTTTAAGAACATCTCCGCAACCTCAGTCACTTGGCACATCCACATCATCATCAGCAGCATCATCAGCAGCATCATCACCTTTTGACACAACGACGCAGTAACAGTACTTAGGGAAATGAGAGAGATGACAGGGCTGCCTCAAGTAATGAAAATGGGGTGGACAAAGGGTGTGCGCGCATGAGTGGGGACATGGGGTGGGCTGCAGGGAGCAGACAGAATCAGGGAGGAAAAGGAGACAGGAAGGGGTCCATGAAGAAAAAACAGGGAGTGAAGAGGAAGGAAAACGAATAAAAAGGAGGGAGGGAGAAGACGCTGGGAAGGCAGATCAAAGAGCAGACACGGATGACGCCATCGGATGAGGAAAGGAAGGTCAGCTGACTTCTCTCCTGACGGTGGATCTGGACCTAGATTATCTGCCTTTCCAGCTCAGGGGCTGGGCTTCCGGACTGAAGGCCACCAACGGCTTCACGCCACTGAAAACGTGCGCTCAGAGCACCAACCCTTCATCCTAAAGGTTCTTCCTCTCCGAGTGAGGGAGGAATGAGGTCTCGCTGTAGGAGGAATAACGAACGAGGGCCATCTCGCCGTCGCGCATAGATAGAATGGTTGACATCAGCTCAGAAAATCTGAGAGGTGGAAAGACTTTTACCCCAAGACTTCAGGCCGACGGTCCGTTCAAAGGACCCACGCGACAGTTACCTGGTACAGCTCGATGCGTTGTTCGGCCACCCTGGCTTTGGGGTTCTGTAAACGAAAGACTCTAAACTCCGCTTTCACCAAATTAGAAGCATTTTTCTCCATCGCTGAGACGTCGAATCGGACAATCCTGAAGTAGGGTCTGTAGAAAGTGGGCGGGATGGTATCTGTAAAAAGTGAGGGCAGTCAGTGAAGATGACAGAAATCCATCGTTCTCCCAAGAAAAAGACTGCTCAGCATGAGACAGTCTTGAGAGACCATCAGGAAGATACCTACCAACTGATTTTGTTTTCAGTGGCCAATTTAATACCATCAACAATTTAACCAGAGGAAAATAAATAAATGAGCATGTGCATTTGGTTACAGGAGTAGTAGATTAATAGACGTTAACCAACCAACCACTTCCAACTCTGTTTGCGGGCATGCACTTAACCCTATCTGTTGAAAGTTGACACAGAAGTGGAAAATCCTAGACGGTTATGAACTGGAACACGCTCGTGACAGCTGATGCCTGGAGAGAGCTGTCGGAATCGCATACACTTTAATCACACGTGCCAAGAAAACAGCTCGTCACGGCAAGCAGTTCGCCCATGTATTTTTTTTCCTTGAAGGTTTGGAACCTAAATGTTCTACCCTCTCCAGGTTCACATACTGCATCTATTTTTGGCTTTGACAGTTTGGTTTTCACACGCATGTGACCAAATACACCCTCTGGTTAAGTGAGGGCGAGGAATCGTGAATTAAAAAAAAAAAGAAAAGAAAAAAGCTATACCAATAGACTGGCTAACCCAGGTCCGGTCTTAAAATCTTTTACTCAGGATAATGTCCATTGGTAGGAGGCAATCCTGCCGAATGAAGAGGAAGAATCGGCCCCAATCCCTGCAATTCCGAGCCACGTAAAATATCTGGAGAGCGAGCACAACGATGAGCAATGTCAAGCTCAGGAATTGCTTGAGAGCTCTGCTGTTCTTTGGTAGTAATCTGTCACTGCCTTTGCAGGGTCCCTGAGGATGAGGCAAAGCCGGTCCTAATTCCACCCCCAGACACCCTGTACCACCACCCCCATTTACTGAGCACCTACACTGGGCAAGCCGCTTGGTTCAGATGTGTCCACGGTCCCCTCCTGAAAACTTTCCTTCATTATTCCAGAATGCATCCATGTCATGATAGAGCTTCATGACAACGAAACCGCTCACGGTTGTTTACGGCCACTGACAAAAATTTTTATTACCTCTGCATGATGTTTGTTTGTTTCCCCCCGTGGAATTTTAAGAATCTCGAGGGGAGAGACTGTGTTTGCCAAGTTTTTCTTTTTCCCCACATACCTAAGACAGGGCTCTGCACACACGGAGCTCGCCAAATAGCCGCTGTTTGCATAGTTTTCATCAACGGGAGCCTTGAAAGACTCAGGTGTCTGGCTATTGACAAGACTAACTTCTTTTTAAATAAATGAGCCATCTTGCCGATCTTAAAATAGAAATAAATACCTTTCATGATTTCTTGAGAAGTCCATGCCCTGATGATTACACTAAAAATGCAAAGAACACACCGAGATTTCCTCACCCGAAGAGCTCTGCGCTTTTTTACTGAGAGCCAGAGGGCCGGGTCCCCTCCCCTTGCCCGGGTCCTGGTGACTTCCAAGCCACGCTGTGCTTGACGGCGGCTTCCTAAACGATGGTGTGAACTGAGGCTTTGTAGCTCATGAGCCAGAAATATTAGAAACAGACAGACAAACGAACAACCCCCAAAATCTAAAGCGGCCAGGTTTCGGAGAAAAGAAAGTATTTATGCCGACACAGAGATGGCCCAGTAGCACTATAGAGTAGGTGGACAGTGTTCAAGTTGGCCAATGCGCACAGGCAGGAGGATTCGGGAGCCCCCCAGCATGGCCACTTGACGAAGTAGCTGCTAAGAAAATAATCTTTCGCCTGCACGCGCCCAGCCCGGGTGATGGGTGGGCTGGATCATGCCTGACCAGCTCAGCTGAAAACAGGCCAGACGCCCAGGCAGAAAAACCCGGGCAAGGCTGGGGCCATGCTCTCTGGTCTTGCAAACCGTCTAGAACCTTCCACAGGCCTAGCGACTGCATTCATCCTTCCACGGCCTCCCCATTAGACAGCAGAAGATGCAAACGTGCTCTGAAGAGCATTGTGGAAGAACAAAGCTCATTCGGTGTGTTTCCTGTCATTAAGAAGCGAAAACGTCTAATTTGCTTTTCCCTTTCAGAGGCCCGCTCTGCTTCCCGAACGCCATCTTTCACACCCACCCGCCCCAACCTTATCCTTCCATCGAGTGTGTAAATAAGTGCTCTTGAGATTTATTTTTATTCTCTTTTGTGTTTATTAAACTTGGAGCCATTTTTTTTCCCCCTTTCTGGTTTTCTGCCCATACACACACTTTCTTTCTACGGCTGATGCAGACCACGAGGTCAATTTTGTTTCTTCTTCTAAGCAAATCATCCAATGATCCTGTCGTAGGCTTTCGAGCTTTGAAGGGGCGTTTGCAAATATTTACAGGAGCAGCTTGCGGGTGAAGTGCCTTCTGCTTCTCCACTCGTTAGCAAGCAGCCCTCCCCCCAACGGCCGTCACAACCATTTGGCTGTTATCTATGTCAGCTGCCTGATGAACACAAATCTGCAGTTTGGGTTCTTGTTTTATGAGCAGAAGCAGTTAATGCAGCAGGTGCAACAAGGCTGCGCAGCCCCCAGCAGCCACACTGCTTTGTCCCTGCAGCCCCAGTGAAGTGAGCAGGCCAGGAGGAAGCGGCTGCCTGCCACACACCCCTGCTCCGGCTCGCTCCGTAAGGACCGCTGGCTGAAGACCTGACCGCCGCTTCCAAGGGTTGGGCCCAGCTGTTCCCTGCCATCAATCTGCTATGGGTCACCAGTCCCCCTACCCAGCTGAGGAACTTGAGCGATTTGCCAAATGTGCCTGCATTGGAGGGGAAAAAACATCAGAGCAAATTGCTCCAGCCTAGTCTGTGACCCTGCCCTCGCCTCGTAAAAGCTTTTGGACGCCTGGTGTGGGGAGAACCAAAAGCAGGCCCTCTACACCCAGCCGGACGCGGCGGGCTCGCTCCCAGGCTCCGGGCTCCGGGCGCCGGAGAGGCAGGATTGGTATGGAATGGCTTGTGCGGCCCGATCCACCCACTGCACCTTGGAAGGACGGAGCATTTTCCACTGCCTGCTCCAAGAACTCATTTAGAGAGGACGGGAGTTCTCCCTCAAGGCCTCTGGCATTCCCATCCCAGTTCCTAGTTCATCGCCAGGTGGTCAGGTACTTGTGCTTGACCTTGGCCGACTTACCCGCACTCACATCCTGGCTGGCTCTCTTCCTCTCAATTTCTGACCCACTTTTTTTGGTTCAATCGAATTGATTTTCCTTCCACCCTTTGGACCGATTCAGACCACCAGGCTGACTCTGCTCCTCTCCCCATGTTCTGCCTTGTGCCTTCCTCTCAGGGAAAATCTTACACATAGAAGATTCCAGAATGTCATCAAATAATGGTGTTCCTCTCACCTCCACCCTGGCCACAAGTCCCTGCTGAATCAAACTTAGGGGAATGAACAGAGGCAGGGAAATGAGGAAATTTAACTAGTTATTTACTCACAAAGTCTCGGCATACAAAAAGCCTGATTATAGCACTTAATCATGAGTTACTTTATAAGCATTACATGTTGACTTATATGTTCCAAATAACTTGTTAGCTCACTGTATATTATTTCCAACCTCTGTAAGCACCTTGAACAGTTGATACACAACTCTATATATTCTAATTCCTGTCCCCTGCAGAGAGAGATTATAGTCACCAATACATTCTCAGACTCCCCGCCCCCATCCTGTAATGCTTCACCTGCTTTACTAAGCCCTCCCCAGCAGAAAGGGTGACAAGAGAATTCTACTATCCCCCAAACAATTCCTGTATCAAGAGATTCCACCTCCTACTAGGATGCTCATATTAGCAAAATTTTTTAAAAAAGTCAGCGACAAACAAACACTGAAGAAAAGTCTTACATCAGCAGTATGTGAGGAACTCTGACAGAGAACGTGGGTGTGGGGCCTGAAAGAAATCCCCCGAGGATGCCCAGAGGGGCAAGGTTTCAACCACCCACCGGTTGTTTATTCCCTACTAGGTTGGTGACACCACAGAACTGGCAGAAAAGAAAGTGTGACAGACGCTGGAACCTCGGGTCCAGGATCTCTCGTTGTCTTTTGCTAAAGCAGTGGTTCTCGAAGCGTGATCCCAAACTCCCAGCGTCTGCCTCACCTGGGAACCTGTGACAAATGCAAACCGTCCAGGGGAATCTGATGCGCCATCGAAGTGTGAGAACCACTGGGCTAAAGATGCGGTTGATGCCTAGCTGGTCAGACCAGTGCCACTTCACATAACAAGCCCATAGGTAGAGGCCAGGGAACGAGAAGAAAGAGAATTTAGCATCGACGGCAACTTTCTTGGAGGCAGCACTGACCAGAAGCCCCAAGGGAAACTGGGCGCTGGTCTCAGTGTTCCCAGCGAACCTCCAGGTTAAGGCAGAAGGTCAGTAGTTCACACTGAAAGGCAGAAAGTGCGGGTATAAAAGGAATTATTAGAGGCCTGGAGGTCTCGTTTGCCTTCCCGCCCAGCCCTCGCCACGTACCTTAAACTTTAAATACAAGCTCATCTCCCTCCTATGGGAAAAGTTGCAAGAGGCTTACCCAGTAGCCCAGGCTCCTGTTACTAGACAGGACATATGCATCTTATGTCACTGGAGCTCTCAAAGCGCGGGCGTGAGGCAGGGCCCAAGGGTCTCCGTTTCATCTAACTCCTTGGTCGAATCTTACACACCCTAAAGTTTGAGAACCACTAAAATAAAAGACAGAAGAGAAGAAATCCACAAAGACAGACAGAAAAATACAGGGGCACCTGGTATACAATTTTATTTTTCGAAAGCATTGATCACCTTCCAACATACCACAAAAGTGGTTATTTAATTAGTCTCTCATCTATTATTGTCTGTCTCCTGCTGCTAGAACATAAACTCCTGAGAGGGATTTGTCTGTTTTGGTAAACGAAGTAGCCAAAATCTCTAGGCAAATACAAAGAACATAGTCGTAGCTCAATAAATATTCTTAAATGATTAGAAAAAAAGAAAAAAGAACACGTAAAATTTCGATCAGGCATTTTACATAGGAAAAAAAGAGTAACACGAAGGAAGGAAATTGCAGCCCTAAATCTCTTATGATAGAAAAATAAAATTCCCCATGATTTGCACGAATGGTCTACCTGGACTGCATATGTCAAACCCGAAGAACTTTTTTTGTATGAAATGTATATATGTTTTTTAAACTTATTTTTCAATTACAGTTGATATTCAATATTACATTAGTTGCAGGGGTATGTCGTAGTGATTAGACATTTATATACCTTACAAAATGATCACCCCGATGGGTCTAGTGCCCACCTGGCACTATGCATAGTTATCGCCATATTATTGACTTTCTGCCCTATGCTGCACTTTACATCCCCGTGACTATTTTTATGGCTAGCAATCTGGACTTCTTAATCCCTTTCACCTTTCTCAAACTGAAGAACTTTCAAAATATCGACGCTGGGACCCAGTCCTGAGAGTTGGTTTCATTGGACTGGAGGAGACTTTTCTACACTCCTCAAATGAGTCCCATGCACAGGCATGACAGAGAACCCCTCATTTGGAGCAAACGGTATTACTTAGCTTGAAGAAGAGGTGACTCAGAGACATCAGATCCCTTCAGAGATTTCAAATACTTCATATGGAAATTTCTTTTTTCCCATAGAGCCAGGGAGTGACATTTTGCCTCAACATATAAAGAGCTTTAAAAAAAAAAAAAAAAAAAAAGGAATGCCTTGTTCTTCAGTGCTGGGAGCCCTCACCTCACTGGAAGAATTCATGTCATTGCGAGACACATCTTGTCCCGAGAGATGCAGTGGGGTGTCCTGAGTCTCGGGGGAGGTTGGGCTAGATCGTCACCAGCTCAGTTACAGCTCTGCGTTTACATCATTCTCATTTTGATGCTCCCCGTGGATGAGCCTTCGAAAACCATTTTCTCCGCTGACTCCTATGCTACATGATTGTCACTCACCGCCTACGTCAGCCTCACCTGGGGGAGCTTATTAATGTGCTCATTACCTGGCTCCATTCACCTACTGGGTGAACCCAATGTGATTCTGTTTCCTCCTCAGGTCCAATAACGTTTGCCTCAGATTGTGGTCTAACCACAGTGAACTTGGCCAGGCTTCCCTTCCCATTGTTACTCAATGTCATGAACTAGCTAGGGATGAATGAAATATTTCCATCCCACGATCCACGCCCTGAAAAGGAGAGCCTGGTCCCACTGCAGCCTCAGACTTCCACTTCGTGCTCCCCTCGCCTGCCATGAAAGCTTTACATACTGGGTTTGTGCTAATGAGCTGTTCTTAACCCTCATTTCACAGATAAAGGAATTAAGAGCAAGGCCAGTACAGTAACTCTTGGTGGGGGCGAGGCTGGCCTCTCAGTCAGAACTGCGGCTTTTCACTCTGACCTCCTGCTCCTTCCCGCACTGAGGACCCCCCTGGGTCGAAGGTGGACTCCACGCCAGGCAGAAATACCGACACCACATTGTGGCAACGTTGGGAAAACGGGCCCACGACTGTGGCTCCTTCTCAACCAGAGGTCACCCGGACTCGCAATAAAGCTCGAGAGACCTTAATGCAAGGCCCAGCGTACGCCTTCGAGGCATGGCCCTGGGGAGGCGTGCTGCGGGCCTACTCAGTGTGGAAGCGCCCCGGTCAGAGGCACTTCGCTGATACCATACCGATTACTGCGCCCCACACAGGTGCACCTAGGGCCCCTGGGCCCCCTGTGGCCTCCGCTGGCTCGTACTCCCAAGCTCCTCGAATGAACAGGACACGCTCCTCCCTCCGCTTTCCAGAAGTGTTGGCACTTTTCCTCCAGTTCTGCAGTCACTGGCATGGACTTCTGACGTGCTTAATGAGTGCAGTGGCCCCTCGTTCCCGACATCCCCGCCTTAGACGGAAGTCGTTTGGGGTTCATTAGAGGTCCCCCAGAAGGCTGCGAGACAAGCGACCCATCGAAGGCTGGAGGGCGAGAAACCAGCTTCTATTTGTGTGCGCGCACCCGGCCAGCTCGCGACCAAGACGATTGTGTTCTGGGGTCTCCTGAAGTTTGTCTTGGCACACGCCGAAGACGGATCCGACTTCACGACCGCTTCCCAAACACTGCTGACGTTCACGTCACAGCGACTTCCCACAAGACGCCTGAGGAATAGACAGGCATCGGCGGTGGCGTCTGGGGCTCTCTTCGCCACCCCTCCCCTCAACTGTCACACAGCCCGAGCACCTGCCACGGAGGGCGCGCGTCTCTGCGGATGGACGGCGTCAGGCTCGTCGAGCTGCTGGCAGCTGGGCGTCTCGCGGTGTCAGCATCAGCTTGGGGTGCCTTGGCCTTCGTCTGACTGCTCCCCGAGACCGTGTGGACCGCCGGCGTGGGCGTCTGGGCCCGTCCCGCACGGGGGCAAAGCGTGACCACGGCGGGAACAGCCCGGGGCAGTTGGTGCCCTCGAGCTGTGACAGGCAGCGTTTCTCGATCCTCCTGCAGTGTTCCCATCATCCTCGTAAAGGCACCTTTCGTTCCGAGGCTTCTCCACGCTCCGGATGTAGGCGATTTGTGTCGGAGGTGCTGGGTTTCAGCAGTAAAATCTTCGGTGGCGGAAGGGGGCGGGTCAACCGCTGCTCCTGGGGGCCCAGTGTCTCAGAGGAGGCTGGAGACGTTGAACATGGGGAGGGCGCCTGTCCCCTCTTCTGGGCCTTGCGGTGTGACATAAATGTGACACTCCTATTTATTTATTTATTTATATTTTTTAGGCGAGGCGACCCTTGGTTGACCTCACAGATTGCAAGGACCTCGTCAGCTTACAATCCCTTATTTTTTTTATTTTCTATGCCTACAGCACCTGGTCTTCCTAGGGGGTCTCCCATCCAAGTACTAACCAGGCCCGACCCTGCTTAGCTTCCGAGAGCAGAGATCGGGCACGTTCGGGGTGGCGTGGCCGTAGACGTGACACCCCTTCTAAACGCCTCGCAGTGGCAGGCGGTCCTCACGTTTAGGACAGGCGAGTGAAGCCACCCTTCTCTGCCACCGTCTGGATCTTTAAGCACGTTCAGCTCTCCTGGTTTGGGGGTTTGGGGGTTTTTCTTCTTTCTTGTTCTCTTTATCCTCTCTCCTTCTTCTGTTCTACATGCTTCCTCTCCTCTTTTTCTTCTCTTCGATCTGTTTGTTTGTTTGTTTGTTTGTTTGTTTTCTCTACAGCATCCAGGGGGCAAGACAGTCATACTTTTGGTCTACTAATGGCGTTTCAAGAGGCCGGTGACCCCACGTCGTCGTTATCCACGTGCCGATCCCCGAATGCAGCGGTGGCTCCCCCGAGGGCGAGGAAGGCAGGCATGCTGGGTCGATTCCAGTAATGAATTCAACTTGGAAATTTAGAATATCATCTTTAATCTCCATGGATTAGAAACATCCCCAAAATGGGTTTATTTTTCATCTCTTTTTACAGATTGAAAAAGTGGGGAGTAAAATCTTTCCAAAATGATGCAGGACATTGGCAAAATGAGGATGGAGATACCCATCTGGGACATTCTCGCTCATCCCAGCAAAGAGAGCAAACGCTTTCCCAGAGCAAACTTTTGACATTCCCCTTTCCAGAAACTACCGTGTTTTCCCTGAGGCTCTGGAGGGATGGTGTGGCTGTTTCACAGGCTTAATGAGGGTTAGCGACTCTTTACCAGCCTGAAAATCTTTCTCTAATCTTCCTAAAACTACAGCGTGGATGCATACAATGGCCGATGCGTGTCTTGCACTGGAGCTTTGCTCAGTGTTTTCTGTACATTTCTTGCCCCTGGTCTAACTTCTTTGTCAGGCAACTGCCTAATTACTTGGAGGAAGGAGGCTGATTTGTCGCCCTGCCCTAAAGCTAAGCTAACAAACTCCGGGCACACCCTTCTAGAATCCCAAGCTATTTACCAACTGAACCAAGTGGCATGGGGCTATTAGAGCAAACGCATTACATGCACGATCTGGGAGTGACTATGAAAAGGAATAGATGGTCTGGATGAACCAGTTCAAGAGAAAAAAAAAATCGAACAGAGCCAACATTCAGTCTCTCTGAAACTTCACTGCACTTTGAAACCAGAGCCCTTAAAGGGCTTGCCTGGCACCTGCCTGGCGCTCTCAATGGGACTGATACTTAATTCCTCCTCTTCCTGCAGGTTATGTCCACAAGACAAGACAAGACAGCCTTTCCCAGGATACTTCAGGGACGGAGAACTCAGAACTCAGGGAGATGGTCCAGTACGGTGACTGACAGCTCCCGCTGCCTAGGACTTCCTCCCCGTCTTGGGCTCAGATCTGCTAACCTAAGAGTCTACTCTGTGGATCTAGTTCTGACTGATGAGATGATTCACTGCTCTTCACTCGACCCTGTTTAGAGATCCTGAGGCCAGTTCTTATTTCTCCCAGCTCCATCTTTTTTCTTTTCTAAACCAACAACCCTATTTCCTTTCATTATTTTCCATGGAAGCTTTTTACCTTTGTGGATGTTGTCTTTGCTCCAGTCTTAAATCTGAACTCTTAAATGCGAACATAATTATAATTCTCAAGATGAGTAGCACGATCGTGGAACTTACACTTTTATTAATGCATCCCAACACTTCTCTTTTTTTAACCTTTGCACTCACATCCTGTTTTCTGTGTGTTTTGAATGCATGATAAATTACAAATCTTGGTCTTTTTTCCATGTGGTCTTTTCTATTTGTAAAACTATTTTACAGATGTCAACACCATGTGTTTTGTATTCTGACGGTTTTTGAAGCAAATTTTATAATACACCCCTATTCGATGCATAGTAATTTGACTTGACTCATTTCAAGCATGCTACGATGGCTTCGAAGTCTAATCTGGTAAACTCGTGCATTCGTTTGTTAAATGCTATTGCAAAGGACGGTCTCAAAATCAGAGCTTTAGCATCTATTTCACTCAATCCTCCAGATCCGCAGGTCATGAACCAAGTTTCTAAGATCAGGTTAGGTGAATCCAGACCCGAATCCATACCAGAACATCCTTCTGAGATGGCTTCTCCACACCAGGCCTCATCACCACACCGCATGTCTCCAGGAGGGACAGGCGCGTCTACGCAAAGAGGGTCCCTGGACCCATGCGGTCACACTACTGCCACAACAAAATGTCACCCGGTGGCATATTTTCTTCAAGGTGAATGTCCTACTGCGAATCGCCAAGAAAAACGGCCAAGGAGACGAGGCTGAGGAATGTTCCAGAGCCCACCTCACCCCAGAATGCCCATCCTCGATTAAATAATCAGCATTCTGAGGGTTAGTTCCAGAGATGCTGCCTAGAAAAGCTGAACTGAAAGGTCCGATTTCTTTTTTTTTTTTTCAATGTTGAGTTAGATGGTAGGGAATCGGAATGGCTCTGACGTCCTCAGACATCCTTGGCATTTCGGCAGATGGCCCTGCAGGACCTGACCGCCACTGTCAGAGTGTCGAAGGAGGGTGCTTTCCTAGAGCTGGTAGATGTACTCGTTCAGGGCGTGTGCTCTTCTCCCTTCCTGTTTGTCCTGGCAACAGAGCTATGGGCAATTAAGATATGGGAACATACAGGAATTATAGGAATCCAGGTGAACTGTGGCGTTACTGGGTTCTGGAATGGAGCTGCCTGTGTCAGGCTTGTTTTAAGAAATCGCGTTCATTTGGGTGTAAGCCACTTTCTGTTCAAGGTCAGGCCACCCTTTGTGAGAGAAAAAAACAACAGTCTTCAAAGAAAGAATCTCCGTTGCAGATAGCTGTCCTCTGGCCAGGAGCAGAAGCACCTTCCTCTAAATGCATGGAAGCCTGAGGGGCAGAGCATCCACAGGGGCCCAAGGTGGAGAAAGAGGTTTCTGTTCAGGCGGCCCGCTCAGGGACTGTGACATACAGTGACCTTCTCCGTAAGTGGCACTTTGGGAATGACGCAGAGATGAGAGAAGCAGGGAGTGTCCAGGTTCCCCGCGTTTCAGCAGGGGACGTGAGGTGTCTTTAGAACAGTCCGCTCTTTCTTCCCTGGTGGGTGGGGAAGGGGAGGCTGGACCAAGGCGGCTGCAACAGTGCTCACAGCAAAGACCCCAGGATGCTTTCTGACCATCGCCCTCAGTGACAAAATCAGGAGTTCACGGCACCTTTAGAATGTCCCCTGGATGTGGGGAGCCAGCTGTGACCTCTCTTCCCTAGACAGGCCACCAGTGCAGCCCCAACGAAGGTTTTTATAAACTCCAGTCGATCTCTTTGCTCGCTTTTTTGGAAACCGACTGACCGTACGTGCCTTTTTTAATTTTTTTCTTTTTGCAGGAAGGAAGCTGGGGGGCTCAAGGAGGCAAAGATGCCTTCTCCATACCCTTAATTATACCCTCGCCTCTTCCCACGCCCTGTCCTCTTCGTGGCCCTGTGGGGGCATGGGGACCTCTAACTATAGCTTCTAAGCTCGCAGGGGACACGGAGGCATGGCTTTATTTTCAGTGGGGCTGCATTCATTTCTATGTGGAATGACACGGGCTGGGGGAGGGAGAGCTTTGGGACACTGAGTGAGACATGAACTTCATGGCATATTCAACATTTAAAAATATCTTAGAGAAGGATCTCAGAATGCCAAAAGCACTTTATGACTCTAATAGAGAGAGAGAGACAGTCAACATGAGTCAGTCCTATTTCCCCAGCTGTCAATCAGACCACCTTTGCCCTCAAGTCTAGTGTGAGCAAAGGGAAGTGAAAAGGTCAAGTGCGAAGGGGTCTTGGACAGTGGCCATGTGGCCACTTAGACGGCGAAGGGATTTAAAGTGCACAGTGTGGGAGGAGCAGAGGACAGGCAGGACGATGTCTCTGCAGCTGTCACTGCAAGGCTATCAGCAACCCTCCGGGCCCCAGCTCCCTCATGTCTAAAAACCTCTTGGGCTTGGACTAGACCCTTCCATCTAAGGCTGGGAGAGTCGCTGCCTGCCCTTGAGGTTATGGGGGTTCAAGGTCAGCAATCTCAAACTCCGTTATGGCTTGGTGTTAAAGCTAGCCCATTCCATTCTTAGCCATCCTTAACTCCCTCTCGACCTCTAGCCAGTGAAAAGTCTTGACAACAATTTCAAATACCTCCAAGAGGCAACTTTGTCTCCTCTCTTACTTTGTACCCTGTGATCCCAACCTGCCTTCTTAGCTTCACGGGCACTCTGCCCAGACGTCTCATCTCCCCTCCCCTCCCGGCCCCGTTACATGCCATATGACTTCCAAATGTGCCAAGGACCGGCCCCCCACTGTGCCCAGGCCCCCGTCAAGGCTTCACCTGGAAACCCTGTACATTTGGGCAAATTTACACATCTGGCCTTAGTGCTTCTTCTTTTCAGGAGAATTTCTAGCTCTTCTAGAATCAATTTCTCCCTTCTTTGTGCCCCTACTCATCATATTGGGTAGTAAATAAAAATCTTGCCACTTTTACCTTCTAGATGTGAACAGCGTGAAAGCGAGGACTCAGACTCGTTTTTGTATCTTTCGAATGTGAGGATACGAACTCTCGCTCTGAGAACTGCAGGAGGAGTGGAATTAGGTAACGGACGTGAACGCAGTGAGCATTCGGCAAATGCAAGCTCGTGACCTAACGGACCGCTGAAAGCAGCGGCTGCACCTACTCTGCGTCTGATGCCCATGTGACTGTCCCGACCAGGAGCAAAGACAATGTCACACAGGTCAAAGCGGCAGCAGTATCGGAAACTCCGTGGTTGGGGGCCAGGCTTTTTTCTGCCTTACAGATGCCAGCGACCGAGCACAGTGCTGGGATCTGCCTCTGCTCCTCGGTTTATGACT
>NW_006439191.1:6860910-6863583 GCF_000325575.1 Pteropus alecto | reverse complement strand
CTTGCCCTCACTCGATTTGTTGACCCCTCCGATTAATACAAACAAGGTACGAAAGGAGACTCCTAGTGATTTCACCATTAAAAGTGCCCACGTTGACACACTATTTACGCCGTGCTTCCTTAGACAGAATCTCACTTATAACCTGAGTGATATCTCATATAAGAGCCATCTCACTATGGATGTGCTATGTGCTGGATAATTCATACTTTCCACCACTCCCAGTGTATGAAGCAGGCAAGTCACTTGTGCCTACAGGTAGCACAGAGAACTGTCTAGAACCTGCAAGCCAACAAGTCTACCCGAGCCCTAGCCCCCACTCCGTGTCCCTTTTCCTTCAAGCCTCACGAGGACTCTGCGAGCTGGATGCTATTTTTATTTCCATCTTGCAGGTGGGGAGGTTAAGGCTTAGGAGGATTAAATAATTTATCTGTGGTCGACACAGCTAAAAAGTGGTGGCGCCACAGTGGGAGTGACTTACAGGGGACCGCCGTGAGGACCTCACTTTAAAAGGGAAGAGAGACCCATATAATCACAATCCCACTTAGAACACAGAGCAGAGCATTTGACTTACTTGCTTTTCTGCGTTTTCAAAGATCCCACACACCCGCCACGCGCTTTCCATCTCTAGTTTTTCTCACTTTATTCCAACATACGTAGCCATCTTAATGAGCTACATGAAAAAAGATCGTAACTTCTAATTCTGTAAAATGACGAATGACAGGATATGGTCATTCCAATTAAGACGCGTACCCGCCCCCCATGCATTCAAAACGCTTCCAACCCTCGATTTCTTTTTTCTATTTGTTCAACTGAGTCAAGATGTTCTGGAAGAGACGAGTGGGGGAACCGCAGGGAAGGGCGTTATGTGATTTAAATAAGCCTTCTCTAGCTCTCCTCTGTGCAGAGCAGTCACACCGCCACAAAATCACCACGTGTGACACACTCCGAGACGTCGAAACGAAGGGGAAGGTGGAGAGAAGGCGTTACTGTGTCATTTCGCAGTTTTGGGGAGGCTCCAAAAGGTGGTGCTTTTCTGTCAGTGTGTGTTGATTTTCTACCTTCTTAAGTGGGGAAATCCCAAGGCGGCGTTTCTTACTCAAAAATGCCTTTCGTGGCAAGTCCTTCAGAAGCCTGCGGTTCCTTTTGTTGAAACTTCTAACTCCTTGAAAAAACCTGACTCATGGGACTTATCACTTTCGCAGTTTTGGGGAGGCTCCAAAAGGTGGCGCTTTTCTGTCAGTGTGTGTTGATTTTCTACCTTCTTAAGTGGGGAAATCCCAAGGCGGCGTTTCTTACTCAAAAATGCCTTTCGTGGCAAGTCCTTCAGAAGCCTGCGGTTCCTTTTGTTGAAACGTCTAACTCCTTGAAAAAACCTGACTCATGGGACATATCACCAAATGTGAGTCCTCTGGCATACAGCTATGTTAAAATCCTTCAGTAAAAAAAAAAAAAACCAACAAAAAAACTCCCAAACGTAGCGGTTAAGGGGATAAGCTGCCACTTTTTGGTAAAAAAAATTTCTGTTTGCTTATGAAGCCGATAGGAGCCTGCGTGACACTAAAGGCCTGTGACTCCTCTCCCCTGATGCCACTTGCTGTCCCATCCAAAAGAAACAATTAGCAGTCTCGTGACTGCGTTTCAAAATGTCGTTGCATCTTTTTTAGTGTAGATTGATATTTACAATAGGTGACACATTTTTGAAAAGACACGTGCTTCCCCTTGCATTGTGGTCCCTCTGAAGATCACTCAGAGATCCCAGGAGGACTGTACAGTGACGAAACGGGGGTCTCGGATCCTGTCTAAATGTGGGCTCCCTTTCGCTCGCAGTCTTCCCTTTAAGCCTCTATTTACACCGTAAACTCTATTCTGCATCTCTCTCGAAGCGTCCACGGCAGAAGCCAAACGTTTAAGGCGCTCTCACGTAGCTTTTTTCCTTCCTCGTTGGGAACTGCCTTGTCTTTTGTTTCATATTTTATCGTCTTCCCTGAAACCTTTCCCTATCAGCTAGTGTTTTCACTCAAAAACCCAATTATTTCCAAGAAGGCATCTCAAAACAATTTACAGTAGGCTCGCGCCCTGGAACAACCTCCTCGCACTATAAATATTTACTTTCAAAAGCAGCGATGAGGGGCCGGAAGACAAACAGCGCATCGCACCTCCACGAACCGTCAGGGCTGGAAAGGCTGCCGGGGATCTAGAGGTGGCATTTGGAGACGGATTCGGCACGGTGCTGGGAGCAGGGCGCGTTAGGCCTCCTCATCCTAATCCAGGCTCCTTCCCCTAAACCCTGGCTGTTGCGCGCCAGGCTAGTTATTCCACTCTCTTCTGCTTTAAGGTTTGAAATGATGGAAAAACATTCTTTGGATTCCATTCCCATGCCCAAACGTGCCACAGGACACAGTGGCTGTACCAAGCCCAGAGAGAAAAACCCCTGGATTTCCACAGAGAGAGAACCTGACTACCTACTTTAATTTGGACGCGAAACCCAGTGCTTTCCGTGAGGCCTCTCATCAGCCTCGCATCTCGCATCTCGCATCCCGATGAATCAGGGGCCCCTCGAGTCTGCGCGTGTGTCTTGGGAAAGCACTTTCTCGGGGCCGGGGTTGTGTTCTTCCACCCGCGAGGCGAACCCGAGAGCTTCCCGTCACACCTTGGCTTTTATCATTGGCCACC
>NW_006439191.1:6850362-6860646 GCF_000325575.1 Pteropus alecto | reverse complement strand
TTTTTTCTTATTATTTCTCCTTTTCTGAATCACCTAGAGAAAATGGTGAGACGGGAATTCTTGGGAATGAATAGAACATCACGCTCTAGGAACAAGCCAGGCCGAGCAGGGGTTAGAGAGAGCATGTATTTTGATCTGAAGATCTTGGATCAGGAGTCCAGGTGTGGTGGAGGGCTCCAGGGCACAGTCCCAGATGCAGTGACTAATGATCAAGGACTGGATACTAAGTAAGAGTTGGATCTCTTACTTAGGCCCTTGAGCACTAGTTCACCAACCGCTTTCCCATGGCAGGTGTCTAAGTCTAGCCTCTCCTCTGTTGGGGCTGATCCGAGGTCAGTGCAGAGCCCCTGAGCGCCTCTGATTAGAGGCTGGAGTGGGGCTCTGGCCTGGGAAGTCAGAATCCTACCTGACTGAACTCAGAGAGGCCTATAATTCTAAGAATGTATGTTTTTTCTTTCTTCTTTCTTCTCTCTCTCTCTCTCTCTCTCTCCCCCCGCCCCCCCCAACATTATCTCATTTACTAGCTCTGTTGACTGACAGGCAGAGTTCAGCGCAGACCGTCTGGAACTCCGCCTGGAGGCCCTTCTCTCTCAGGAACCTGACGGAGAGCAGCGTGGTGTAGGGTTTGCTTTCGTTTGCCATCTTGGCACCGGTGCCTCATGAACACGTCGTGCTATAACTCAAAGAGATCGAAGCTTTGGGATTCAGCGCACTGGGATTCTATATCCCCGACTCTGCCACTTAAAAGCTGGCCTTGGGCCCAAATTCCTTAATCTCTTTAGGCTCGGTTTCCTCATCTACCTTGCAGGGAGGCTGGGAACTGAGAACGAACAGAGGATGGAGCGAATGCCTGGACTCGTCTGGGCTCCACCTGGCCACCTCATCCCTTCTCGGTACCAGTGTCACCACAGTAAAAATCAAGGCGGACCTTGGAACAAGAACCTGGGCAGTCCACTCAACTCTAGAGACTGCACTGTCCCCATCTATCGAATGGGACGATGCAGCATCTTCCTCCTCGAGTTATAAGGATAAAATAGGACCGCGAAAGCAAGAACGCTTAGCGTTTAGCCTGGCGCATAGGAAGCACCCCAACAGGTTAGCCTCTGCTAGTTTCCCCTAGATCCCTAGTCACCAACAAAAGGCCTGTCTCTGGCAAGTCTGTGCCCACCTTCCCAGCTACACCTCACTCAGGGACCCTCTGATCGCCCAGCTCCCTTCCCAGCGCCTGCCCCGCCCCCACTCTGCTCAGCTCAGCTCTGCTCTTCATCTCCAGATGAAGCAAAAATCTGGTAAATATTACACTTACAAGGTAACGGGTCTGGAATGCTTGGCGCCCGGACACGCACACACTGCAGCCCAGGGCCAAACTACATTTGGCTGCTTCGTGCAATTCAAATAAAGATATTAAAAATCTTCCAACTCTATAAACATTTGTACTGTTTGCTAATCAAAGGCGTTCATTTTTTTAAGAAAGAAAGAAAGAAAGAAAGAAAGAAAGAAAGAAAGAAAGAAAGAAAGAAAGAAAGAAAGAAAGAAAGAAAGAAAGAAAAGAAAGAAAAGCAAGCTATCTAAAAAGAGCTTGGCATGCTGACAGGTCTTTTCAGTTTGGACCCTCAGGTGTATATGCGCACATCAGTTTCCGATATAGAAATGGTTCACATATTCTAGGCCAGGTACATTCTACTTCCAGAGTGGACTGCTTTTCTCCCAAACAAACAGACCTAGGCAAGTTTATTCTGCAGTCTGTGTCCTTAAACAGCACACCACATCGCTGCTTTTTGTTGTCACATAACTGGCGACGGACGTGAGCTTCCAGTTAATGGGAGTGAGGAATGATGACAGAGGCAGCTATGGGGGTGGGTGCCCCGGCTGTATCACTTCATAGCTCTTGATCTGTGTCTTGTTTTTTTAATGCATGAAATGTAGAAAATAACACCTATCTATGATTGCCAGCATCGATGAATCAATATCTCTAACGAGCTGAAAATAGTACCTGGGGTATACAAAGCACTACAGAAGTAGAAGTAATTCAAATTATTATTACTGTCACCGTTATCGTATTAGTGAGCAAACAGCAAGTGTGAATAACAGAAACTAGATATAGGTTCTTAGCTAAGGGAAACTTGTTCCTTAAGTTGAGTAAAAGAAGCTAAGTGCAATTGGACTCATTTAGGCCCACCTTGCTCCATTAACTAAAAGCAAGTAGCGAAAAATAATAAAATTAGATGCTATCATAGCTAGGGACTTAAGCGTCGTTGGTTTTCACCGATTCAAATGTCAGAACGGAACTGCTCTCCGCCATTCGAACAGAAAAAGGATACCATTTTCAACTGGCTTCATCTTACCTTCTGGATATCTACCCTTAGAACTTTCAAATAAAGCCTTTCCACAAAGGCAACTTCGAGAGAAAAAGATGAAAGATGCCGGCTTCCAGCATTAGGGAGGAACAAGGAAAGGCTCAACATTTTCCTAAGAAGAAAGAAAACAGAGCACACTCTCGTGGTCTGCTTTTACAATTAAGGGTAACCGTGAGGCCAGATTTCCCCTGTGGATGACAGAGGTCATGTTGCAGGGATGCTGGGATGACAGCTAGAGGGGGCAGGCAGACGCCCTCTGGCCTGGGACGCTGCTGCTCCCGGGGGTAACAGCCGCGGCCCCAAACAAAGCGATGGAAGGCCATCTCTGCCCTTTTACACCTGTTTCTCACCCGCCTTTTCTCCCCTTCCCCTCCATCCTTCCACCGCTCCCTGCGAGCTCACAGCTCACAATGCTCCCTCAGATCCCTTCTGTGTAAGGAAAAGACAGAAAATGCACTCAAACATACAGAATGAATTAAAACTCAAGAAGTGGTGGCTGATGGCGGCGGGGTTGGGGGTGGGGGGAGCATCATCTCTGGGTTCCTCGCACAGAGGCTGCAGGAAGAAGCCTGAGTTACAGCCGCGAGAGAGAGGAAGAAACTGGTCCTTTTGCCCAGTACGGCCTTCCGGGCCTCAGACTGCATCCTTAGGTGGCATCTACTCTGCAGAGCCATGACACGGGGCAGCCACTCAAGGGACAGGACAGGGCTGGCTTCCCGGGGCTCAAGGGCGGGGCCAGCGATATGGCCCGGGGCCGGCTGCCAGCTCGAGAGCAAGACCTCTGCCTTCGGTGCTTGAAGACACTTTGGCCTCCCTGGACATCGAGCACGTTAGGGGGATAGGGGGAGGCAGCGCTGACCTGAAGGAATCGCGCTGATCTGCGTGGAGCGGGTGGGGAGGGATGGCCTGCGGTTAACCACGTTTTACTGTTTTTTTTATTATTGATTGCCAGTGTACCGAGAGAGACGTGACTCAGTCGCACCATATCCAAAGCCACGTAAGGCACTGGGTTCTAATGGAATTTCAATGTATGCAGACGTCAAGGACCGTACACCACGAGATGTGAAAACTGCGCCATTAATTCGCATAGACATCAAGGCTGGGAAAGAGGCTGATTTTCCTATTTCCCTCCCCGTCCCCCGCAAGGCTGTGGCTGCAGCTCCAGGTGGTTAGGGATTGTTTCTCTTAAAAGCTGGTTTCATTAATCAACCACCTCGCCTTTGAGTCCCCACTGCCCTTTGCTTGTAAATATCGTTCAGGTATATTTTTTTTATTATTCTGCTTTGTGTGGGGTAGTTCATTTACGAACCGGTCCCCACAAATAGGCTGCAAGCTACTTGAAGTCAAGGATCACGTACTAACAACAATAAAAAGAATAACGAAAACTGTACTACTTAGTTTTGAGGGGCATGCTGTCAGGTACATACCCATTCTAGTGGAAGATAAGAAACGAGGCTTAAAAAGGCCACCTGCCCAGTCCGATGTTATGTAACTTGAGGTCCTGGGGAGGGGCCGCTTGCACCCGCGTGTGTGTGGTCCCGGTGACTTCCTCCGGGCTGTCTGTGCTGCCTCCCTCGGGAGCAGCTCCATCCCCAGGCACCTCATTTTTTTATCCACCTGTCTGATTCAGGGGCTAAGCCCTCCAGGCTGTACATGCTCAGCGAATACCGATTAAATTAAACTGAATAAAACAAAACTTTCCCACATCATTGTTTTCCAGAGACAATCCAGGCGGGGCTTAAAGTGAAACAGGGCACAGAGATGTCCGGCTCCGCTGTCGAAAGTGACTCACACACATCGTCGCGTTAGGCGAGTTCTGAGAACTTCCTGATGAGACAGAAGCATATCATTCTGCCTTATTTACTTCTACTAATTTTTGAACCATATCTGATATTATTTTCCTCTTACAGAAATGGGTACCACTTTTAATTTTCCCTCCCTAGACTTTTAAGAAACATCACTTGCTTTTCTCAGTGTAGGCCAACTTGATATTTAAAACGTGGGGTGAAATTTCTGGGTTCCCTATGGTTTCCAAAAATAGGAAAACAAAAAAGTTAAAGGCTTCACTCATCACCTTTAACTGAATACATGAATGAATGAATGAATGAATGAACGAATAGCAGTTTATTCAGCCCCCACCATATGCAAGCCATTTTTATGTTAGATAATTTCTTTTTTTAAAGTACCATTAAGAAGTAAATTTTCAAAAATTCATTCTCATTTTAGAGAAAAGTGAGGTTCAGAGAAGGCAGCGGACTTGCCCGATGTCGCCCAGCCGGAATTTTGCCCAGGTCTGCTTGATGCGAAGCCTGTATTTACTTTCTACTATATCACAGACCAATTGTCACACTCGGAGTCATCTTTGGCCCGTGCGTGAGTCACTTTCTTGGCTTATCGATAGCAGGTTGGGATCAAAAAAACCAAATGTTGACATCTTCACAACGTTTAAAGGCAGGGACCACCGTCTGCTGTAACAAAGCAAGAGCAACACAGAGGCCCATTATATGAACCCGTCTGTCTAGACAGATGACTAAACAGGGGTCTCTCCAGGGTTAGACTTGAATTTCCTCTGTTCAGCCTGTTGGATATTTAGTAATAAAAAAAATAAATTGCTTGAAGGCTGTAGCGCCAACCCAACTCCTCCTACAATACCCGGAGAATAGTTTCAAAGTCGTTTTGGTGCGGCCTGCCTGCGGGAAAGTTTCAAGCAGCAATCGGATTGAAACAAGGAGAGTCTTAAAAATACTTGGGTCGTCTGGCTAAGGACTCAGCGCCACAGGCCTGACTGTCGCTTCATAACTCCAGTGACAGCAGCTTGAACTCACAGAGGGATCGGTGTCTAAGCCAGGTGTCCCTACTGGCCTCTCCATGGCAAGCACGGGTCAGAGCTGGCCTTCTCCCCTTTCACACGGGCCGGCAAGTGGCTTCTCTCTCGGTCCGCGTGTGCCCTGGGAATCTGTGAACTTTTTCTAACTTATCACATGGAAAATGCTACTGAGGGTGAAGAAAAAGACAGTAGCCGTTCGTCGAGGCTGGGATTTAGAGGCGGAGGCTGGCGATGATAAGATTTTTTTTTTTAAGTCTATTCATACAGCTATGCTTAGTATATATAATCACAGGTAGGCTCTTGGGGTTGGCTAACAGGTCACGTGGGCCGACAGAGAAACTGGGAGTGTACCAATGGACTAAGACCTCTCTCATTTCCCAAAAAGTCCTTAGCAATACGCGAAGCGCTATTTCTATTATGGTCCGTATTTGCAAAATTCATTCGCTCCCTCGTTTAACGAATATTTACCGGGGGCCTCAATCTGCAACATTTCTTCCTAAGCATGGGCATAGACAGGACTGCCGGGAGCCGAAGATGGAATTTCCTAGGGTTTCATCAGGATTTTACATTGCACGCTGCGATGATCACCCGGTCTGGACCGGTGAGGGTGCGCAAGACTTCACATGCGTTCGTCAAAGAAACCACTGTCACCCCTCGGATGGGAAGCACAGAGACGGAAGAAGGGCAGAAGCCACTGCCTAATCCCAACACCACAGTCCAAGCCTTTGGCTTCTGCCGCCCACCTGGAACCTTCATAGGTTCGTCGGCGAGAAATGCTGGATTTAAAGAAAAAAACAAAGACATCCAAAGCTATCTTTTTCCCCCTTTTCAGAAAAGAAGGGGTTCCTCGCAACACAGGTGCGCATGATTCTCACTCAGTGGATTCTCCTTTCCCGAAGTCTCGTCCCTTCATCTAGAACCTTCTCATTTCTATCGAAGTTTCTCATCTTAGGGGAGGGATTGGTAGGATGAGTCTCGGAATCAGACACCAAGTTCAAGTCCTGGCTCTGCCATTTATTATCCTTTGGCTGTGGGAAATTCATATGATGTCTGTAAGCTTAGTTTCCTTATCTATAAAACTGAGATCAGTAACAGTATTGTCTTAAAGAGAAAATATGCACATTAGCATGGTGCCTAATTGGTACTCAACAACCGATGGCCATCACTATCATTATTACTCATTCATCTTATTATTTCTAAAGACAGAATCCATCCTCTTCACCTATCAATACCCCCGGCCAAATACAGGACTTTTTTCTTCATGCAGAAATTCACCTATATGACAACATGGATCGCCTGACAGAAAATCAGTTTACATAGCAAAAGCTATGTAAACTCTCAAAACGGAGGTTCTCAACTCTGGCTGCACATTAGAATCACCCAGGGAGCTTCTTAAAACTAAAGATGCCAGTTCCTAGCCCAGACGAACCGCGTCAGAATTTCTGGAGGCGGACCCCAGGCTTGAGCAGACGCTAGCTGCGCCCCCGCCCCAGGTGATTCCGATGTACAGTGAGGCTGGGAACCTGTGGGCCGGAGCTAAGCACAGAAACCACAGCCCTGACCGTCAGCGTTTCCACCGAGAGACCCCAGGGCTTTGATATCTGACAACCAAGTTCAAGTTTTTGCCAGGGTCCCAGCCTACCTCACAGGTTAGCTGTTCTCGGTGCTCCATCTGCTTAGTTTCTGAAAAACCGTCTGCTCTCGCCCTAACGATAACACTCGAGTACGCAATCCCCGAAGGCGCAGTGGCCACAGTTCCCCAGGGAGCTGCCCCCTTGCTCTCCTCCATATGGACGAGGTAAGCAGCAGCCCTGAGATAACAAGCAACACGGCCCAGGAAAATAAAGAAGCATCCCCTGCTGTGAATGCGAATACACACGAGTCAGCTCCACGGCAAGGCAAAGATACAGTCCAACCGAAGATTAGAAAAATATGGTCTGACCATTTCGATTTCAGAAGGATCCAAAACCAATTTAGACTCCAGCGGGTGGACAGAGTTCACGTTCGGCAGACAGCTCCAACAGCTGCATCATACACACAACAGGGCAATTCAGAAATACAGATGTCCGGCCATGTGCAAAACAATGCTTTCCTTTTTTTCTGCTCTTTCCCACCACTGACCCCAAGAGCGAGAGGGAAAAACTCAGCATCTGCGGCTACTAAGAACGGGCTGTGGGGATGATTATAAACTCGCAATCGCCACGCGACCTAAGCACAGCAGGGGCGGTCAGTGCACATGGATGGCTGTCACTGGCTGAGAGTCACACGGGAGACGCCCCATGCCAGGCAGGGTTACTCTGCAGTTTGCTCGCTGGGCAGAGCTGGGAGGCGTGTGAGTCTAAGCAATCTACGGATAGGTTAAGCGCTACAGCAAACTGAGCCTGGATCCCTGCTGCGGACGACATCTACCAGCTCCTGCTGGGCACGTCAGGGTGACGTGGCAATCCGAGACCCTAAGGCTAAGGGATGTCGCCGCACGTTTTGGAGGTAAGTGTGTGTTCCGGAGTTTCCCTGACATACAAAAATTTTACGCAACGCATCAGGACTGGCTTCAGCAACCTAGTGCCACGAACTGTGCCATTTACACCAGGCAAACCTGCCTCAGTTGGAGGGACGAGTCATAAGTAAAAACGGAGAATGACATTTATGTCTGTCTTATAAAGTCGACCTACTAATTATTCAGTAAGCACGCGTTATAAAGCTGCTCCTAATTCCATAGATAAAGCCATAGTGTGGATTCAATCATGTCACACCCCGAAAGCGGTCGGTCCCCTCTTATCCGCGGAAAATACGTTCCGAGACCCCCGGTGGATGCCTGAAACCACAGATAGTCCCAAATTCTCTCTCTATTTTTTCTCATACATACATGCCTCTGATAAACTCTAATTTATAAATTTAGCACGAGAAAACGTCAACAACAATAACGGCACAATAAGACTCTTCTAACCACATACTGTAATTAAAGTCATGTGGTCTCTCTCTCAAAATATCTTACTGTACTGTGCTCACCTGTTCACTCAAAGGAAGCTCTTTATGGCTCCCCTTGGGCATCCCCAAATTCCCAGGATCGCGACTCTTGCCCTTTGGGGCCATTAGGAAATAAAACAAGGGTGACTTGAACACAAGCACCGAGATATCGCGATGGTCGATCTGGTAACCCAGACAGCTGCTGAGTCACTACGGGGCGGGGAGCGTCTACAGTGTGGAGACGCTGGACAGAGGGGTGATTCACGTCACGGGCAAGACGGCGAAGCACTGCCGGCTTCTATTCTCAGGGAAACCCCACTTGGATCCTGTACCCCCCTTCCTGTGCCCGTGGCATCAGGTTTGGCCAGTGGAACGTGGTCGGGGCAGATGCCACAGCTCATGGTCTGGCCATGGGGTCAACACGCCCGGGTTAGAGGTTAGTCCCTCAGCTGGGGTCTAGGAAGGAAGATGCCCCAGCCGACCCCCAGATCCATATCATATGAGTGAGAGATGGATCTTTGTGATATTCCATTAAGATGAAGAAAAAAGCTCTACGCAGTGACTTTGAGCTTATAAAATAATACCATATTCTACAGAGTCCCATTATACCATAGCACATCATGGCATGATGGCTTTTATATGCGACCGGTCAATTATGTCTTCTGAATGTATCTACTTTGAATAACTAATACTCGATATAACAATTGAGCCCTATTTCAAAGTGGGTCTCCTGTAGAAACACATCAGTGTTTTCAAAGACCACACTAAGTGCTTCTGCTGTTTCACGGTTCCTCAGGATGGCAGGAACCATGCAGGCTCGCAAGGGAAGAAAACACGAAAGGGTAAATGCCTCCTCCCAGAAAACATAAGCAGCCTATTGCTGCTTGCTGACCGCAAAACTGTAATGTTAAAGGCCAGCTTTCAAGTAGCACATATCACCTCCTCCAAGAAGGCTTCCTTGACTTCTCTAGACCAAGATCAACTATTCTCCTTCTGACCTCTCAGAGCCTTTCCTTATAGTCGACCACATGGTGCTGGCTTCTTGGTTCTGCTTGGTTAGTTTGCTCTGCCTGACTGTCTCATCAAGTCGCAGGCTCCTGAAGACAGGGTCTGTGCTACACTCTACACAATCGGCGGACCTGGCGTAGCACCTGGCACACGGTGCTGCAGACTCAACAGATATTTCTTGTACAGACGGATGAAGGAATAAGATTGACACCCCAGTGTAAAACCTTGATGTTCAAAACTTAAAAATTAGAAAGCAAATTCAAGTCCAACAGACATGCTTTTTGACTGATAAGAGACATAGTTTTACAAATTCCTTGGCTCGCGGCCTCATTTCAGAGTTTAGGCAAAGGCACTGGGCAGAGCTGGACAGATCCACAGACCTTCCTAAGCCAGAGTCTCCGCTTCGCACGGGGACAGGTAATGTGTCATTCTCCTAGGCCAGTGTGTGGTCACCTATGAGTTTAGTGCTATGTGTCCCTGGCCACTGAGTCGAAGATGTCTGTGACCAGGCATCACAGTGAGTACGAACACCAATAACTATCATTCCACACGTGTCGGCATGAGATGGGAGACTCAAGAAGTTATTTTCATGCACAGAATGGCGCAAAGATTCCTTCTTTCCAGAAAGAAGGAGGATGGGTTGCCAATGACTCAGGAATATTGCTAAGGACAATTAAAACACACACACCCACACACACACACACACACACACACACACACACACACCCATATTCTATACACAGAAGCCACTGTAACCTGCCTATGACATTACTTGTTAAAGCAAGAACTCAGAGCAAGGGAGGTCTGTCTGAAGGTCTCTAGGTGTGGGGCAGTGTTGCCTGGATACACAGCTGCATAAAGTGTCACTCCGGTGCGTTACAAAGAGTCCCCACTGGGGTTTTGCTCCTGCCTTGGTCACCCCGTGCACTATTCTCAACTTAACAGCCACTGGCACCCCTTGGCTAAGACCATCCTTCTCTCCACTATAGTCAGAGGAACCCCCAGACTTTATAACGGCTTCTAAGGCCCTACGTGACCTTCCTGTCATGATCTTTCCAATCTCATCTCCCAGGACACTTCAGATAATCCTTGAATCCGTCAGGAGCAGCACCGGCTGTCCCCTCT
>NW_006439191.1:6848194-6850338 GCF_000325575.1 Pteropus alecto | reverse complement strand
GCTGTTCTCCGCCCTCTTCCAAGTCTCTGCTTTCATGCCACCCTCGTCACGAGCCCTCCCAGGCCAGCTTATTTAAAACTGCAGCTCATCCCCCCATCCCTAAGCCTGCTCGACTTTTCTCCCCTCTAACATTTTTCGACTTCTACCATTCTTAACCTTTTTAATTAATCGTCTGTCTTCCTCCTCCAGAATGGGAAGCTCCGAAGGGCTTTTGCTGCTTTATTTATAAAGTATTTTTGCTGCTTTATTCCCTGATGGGATCCCCGGTGCCCAGATCAGTGCCTGACGCGGAGCAGGCACTCAACAGACACTGTTGAGTGATCTATCGTGAGAACGTCGTCTCTTTACCTTTGCCTTGCCATGACCTCTGCGCACACTTGACATCTACCCTAAATATATCTGGATTGGTAGTTAACGCTGAGATCTTTTCATCGAAGGGGCTTGTTGGGAAGCAGAATTACTACTACCAGTCATTCTGTTGACACGTCGGCAGTCACGTGGACTGCTCAGTGACACACGCCACGTAGAAGTGGACATTTCTCTAACCATTTGATGGCCAAAACCAGCACCGGAGTTGTGGGATGCCCACACTGTATGGCTTGCTCAAAATAGTGGGTGGTTCCAAAATAACTTCAGAATAACGGGGGGTATTGCACAGAGAAAAGAGCAAGTGATTTATCATTAAGTCTTCCCTTGAGTCCTGAGTCATATGTTCACCTGCTCTAAAGCCCTGGTTGAGAAAAACAGTTTGGAAGGAGAAAGCCAGTCACTCGAAGCTGAGCTGGGCTGAGAGTGGAGTTTACATTCCGCTGCTCGCGAGACCCTTCCCCCTGGAACGTCCCAGACCGGGATCCGGGCCGTGGCTCTGACCAAACCCCACCCCGGGGAATCAAACCTCCCACACTGACTTACGCGTGCGAGAACATACGCCCCTTAGATGTCACACACGAGCTCTGAACACCCCGTTCTCGCCCCAGCAGCACCCCGTGGAAGGCCCTGGAGAGGAGGAATTCACTCCCACACGCGACCTCCGAACGAGGCATCCGGTCCCCTCTCCGAGTGATTAACTTACTTCCTAGCACACTCCTCGCCCCTCTGTGGCGAAGAGTGGGCAGGGGGCATGTGCCATGCATGTGACTGACCAGCCTACTGCATTTGGGAACGCGGACAGTGCCGAGGGAAAACTTGGTTGTGCTGTGAATTCAGGGGCCCACGCCTGCAGGGCCCCCCGATCAAACAGAGGCCCAGCCGGGCCCGCAGCGCTCCGTGCCAGGGTCTGCGAGGAGACAGGCCTGCGCCGGCAGCGCGTCCACTGCTGGGGCGGCGGCAAACTCTGGTGGCATCAGAAGCACCTGCAGAGCCACCTAACTGTGCAGATTCCTCCGCTCCACCCGGCCCACTATCCTGCCCCTGCGGCTCTGAGACAGGCCCGCGAATCTGCTTTCGAGGACAGCTCGGGAGACACGAACGTAGACCGCACTTCGAGAAGCACCGTCTTTAAATCTTAACCAAACTACTTAAAAGCCTCTTGCTCAGTAAACACTTAGAAAAAAAAAACAACATAAAACCAAAAACCCTGAATTCGCCTTCATGAATCTAAATCTATTCATTCACGGACAGACCATCTCTGCGGCTTATCTTCCAGATTCTTCTATCTTATCAGGCAGACTCATCTGACCTCAACCGATATTTGGGGGATAATCAATTTAAAAAGAGAAGAATGATTTGGCAGCCGCATGGCCTGTGAGGAGCAGGAATTATTTCACCCTCCAAGGGGTTTCATTTCAAGCTGAGGAAGTCTCAGGCTGCCCGTCCAGGGATCAGTGTTCGCACACGCGGGTGACAACTACGCCCAGGTCACAGCGTGACCGGGCAGAGCAGGAGGCGCCACGGGCCCCGCGCTGCCTCCGGCCGCTCCCGGCGTCTCCCTCTGGAATGGAGAGGCGGTTCACACAAGGTGACAGGGATGGCCCTCGAGCTGCTTGGCACGGGCCGGTCTCCACTTAACGAGTGTTCAGAATCACACTCAGCATGGAGAAACTCACCCTGACCCTGGCCGCCGGCCGCCTGGCACCTGCTCACTTACATTTTTACCCAATTACTATTTCTAAGAACAGAGACCAAAAAAAAAAAAAAAACAACAA
>NW_006439191.1:6832438-6848031 GCF_000325575.1 Pteropus alecto | reverse complement strand
CTGGGTGCAGCTTCCCCCAGCCCCTCCACACCCTCGCAGACACTCCTGGTTCTCCCAGACTCGCTGGGGACAGGGTGCGTTTCCAGTGTTTTTTCACGAAAGGAAGAGGGAAGCTCGCAAGCCATGAAATAACCCAAATAACCCCCAGCGAGAAGGGAAACAGGGCAAATGACCAAGGTGGGCCTCTCGATGTGTTTCTACGGGCGGAAAAGACGAAGTGGAAATTCATCCGAAGTCGTAGGCGAGAAAATGACAAAATTCAGGGGACTCCGAAGAGGGCATGAAAGGAAGGCAAAAATAAAGTCTGGGGTCTCTACGGCCTGGACGCCAGACTAGAGTTCGGATTCTGGCTCTGCACCAGCTCGCTCGATGAGCAGGGGCGGGGCGTCTACCTCTCCAAGCCACGGCTTCCTGACAGCTGGGGACCATCACCCCGGCCCTTCCCAACACCCAGCACGGGGAGGATGACGATGCTGTCCTAAGTCCCAGGGACATAAGGGCCATTTTCCTTCTCTCACGCCCTTCCCTTTTCCCAAAAAGCTGGTGAGGAAAAACATCAGACAGTTAACTCCTTATTCAATACAGTGAAATAGTACACATTTAGAGACTGAATAACTTTAAAAGCATCGATGAAACCTTTCATTTTTTTTTTTTTTTTTTAATTCACATGGCAGCTTCTAGCCACTCTGAGGCTTTCTGTACTAAAATAATATATATTCTCAATAGAATCAGCTCCTTCTGAGGAAATCCCAGCTCAGGCCACTGGATATAAGCCATTCTATTCCTTGATTCCTAAGAAGCAAGGTTAGGCATGATAAATTGCAGAGCAGGTCATGCCAGTAAACCAGACATCTATCTGGGTAATGAAAACATTTATTTTTGTACGTATCCGGGACCTCTGCCCACATTTAGCATCAATATAATCCACCTTCTCCAGGCCTCACCAACTCAGAGCGAACCAATGTGGGGATTGCGAGCCCACTCCCCCCTTCCCTGAGCATGATCGGGGGCAGCCCGGACCCCGGAGTTCTTGAGTGTCGGGGTCACCGAGACCTATTGTTTGTTGTGGTCTCATTGCTCAGCATATAAGAGACACTCAGTAAAAGCCAGCTGAATTGATTCATATTCCAAGTCGGAAAGGAATGAGACCTCTGGCTTCGGCAGCCCCCGGCCTGACACGTGGCACTGGCTCTGAGCGTCAGGGCTAAGCGGTTGGGGTGAGTGGCACGTTCCCAGGTCCAGTCAGCTGGAGCCTTGACCCATGACAATCCATTCTTAGAAACGGCAACAGGAAGGTCACAAATAACAGCATCTGCGCTCCTCTCCCACGGGCTTCCCCCGAGAATGTCACAGGAGAAAAGAAAAAAAACGTCTCCTCCTTCACGGAGCAACTGCTATGTGCCGGGAATAAGGAAACAGATACAAACAAGGTACCAAAAAAGGACCCTCGACGTTCTGGCCCACGTGATCTGACCTCCAGAGGGTGACCTCCTTAGGGTCAGGAGGTTACTATTTCAAATCATTCTGGGACCCCTGGAACACCCATCTCATGTACCCCACAACCCGTCCCTTGATATACTGCAATCGAGTCATCGTATGACTTCGAAGCTATTCATTCCTGAGTGTCTCGTATAAACACTGACTCAAAAATCTGGGGGCACAAGGCTGCATGTCAGCATTCTACGTGGCCTCGGACAGGTTCCCCACAGGAGACAGACACTACAGAGAAACTCGATATCGCTATGTCAAACGAGGTATAAAGCAGACGAGCGTACTCACCAAGGCGCCCACAGAGCACCTGGGACTGTCTGGAGCACAAGCTGCCCACTGAGCCAGAGGGTGTTGTGACAACTGGGCAGACAGCTAGGAGTTTCAAAAAGCACAGTCATTAGCTATTTTACTGATGAGATGCCTTGCACAGAGCTATACAAAGATCCAAAGTAGCAGAGGGACTCAGCGAATCTACTTATCATTCCCCCAGAAATCTAAGGTCTCTGCTCCTCGGGGCCAGGGGATAACACCCTAAAAACCTATGGGGGACCCTGGATCTTCTGGGTCCCAGATCTTCTGTCATCCCTTAACCAGCCATCAGGCTCCTGAATCCAGTTTTCCCTTTAATGCGCTCTAGTGTTAAAATAACTGGACAATTTGTAACAATCTGTAAAAATGTTAAAATAAATACGTTGACTTCTATTAGAGATGAGTAGGGAAGGCCTTGACCTCTTTTGACGAAAGGCAGCCTACCTATTAAGAATAAAACTCCTTTTTTCATTTGGTTGGCCTGGATTTCAGTTTTCCTAAAGCTACCTGTCACCAGTTCTCACCCGCACATGAAAACTCCTTCTCGAATGAGTCGAAAATGCAAGTGTCTATTGGTCTGGGGTTCCTTAGCTACGGTTGAAACATCTAGGGCTCCCTGGGATGTGTTGAACATATCCTCCATGACAGTTAAAACACCCTGAAATTTTGAACTTCGCTTTCTTTAAAGTAACAGCACCTAGATCTTGAATATTGCCCACGGTATTCTTATTCAAAGGACATCGAAAGTTGAAAAGCAAGCATTGCTAAGCGTTCAAAGGCTAGCCTATCTGTGGTAGACTCAATCGTACACATAGGATTTTTGCACGAGAAGATGTAGCTGAAACCCTTGCTCTGTCATTGGTTTGCTGTGAACCTTCAGAAAAGTCCCTTGATTTACACAGGCCTCTGTTTCTACAAGATGAAGCAGACCTAATGCTGCCCCCGAAGGTTTTCATAAGATTGAAATGAGATGATGTCGTTTAAAAAGACTGACAGATAAAAGGTAATCAAGTACTGTAGTAACATCAGTTACGTAACGTATTGGACAGACAGATCTCGAACTGCCTTCCACGGGTTTACAATCCATACACCTTTCATTCACTTAGGTCGCATCTTCTAGAAGCATCGCCGTTACTATTCAGACCTGACCTGGCTTGAAAATTTCTTTTGACAAACAACGACGAACGGCCTTATGGATTCCTCTCTCATTTTTTTCCATTCGCGCCATTTTATCTCTCAATTTTCAAATAGATAGGGAAGATTTTTTTCCATACCCTATAGCTTACATCGCCAACACTGAGCTCGCTAATGAGACCCCGGTGACAAATGTTCAAACTTGTGTGGCTTACGCCTCCCAGTCGGAACCCTCTCGAACTGAGACGTGGGAGAGTGGATGGCCCGCAGAGCAGGGAAGGGCCCACACCCGCCTTTCTGAGACATGCTGCTATCATGTTGCCACCATATGCTGTTACCAGCTGACATCTGCTCACATATGTTCTCACCAATAAGCAACCATGTTGTTTATTTTCAGAGCTTTCTCCACCGTCTTAAAGGGAGAAAATTCCCTCAGATAACCAGTCGGCAAAGACAGGAAGCTACACTGGGCATAAACGGTTTGTCCCGAGATTAGCGAGTCAAACCGTCTTCTCGCTCATATCTGACCTCTGAAAGGAGATGCTGTAAGTTATCTTCAGGAGGGAAAAAAAAAAAAAAAAATCGAAGACTATCACCAGAGAAAGGCAGAGCGGCACACGGCAGAAGTCCCCTGGTTAGCAACGCTTTGTCTTCAAGCTGTGGCCCTCTGCGTTTCTTTGGGGGGGATTTACATCCTTTTCCTGGGGAACAGCACCTTCTTCAGGCCGGTGGGTGTCGTGTAGAAGAGGGACAGTTCTGTCAACAGGATCCAGATCCTTGAACTTTGCCCCAGGTCACCGAGCTCACCCAGGTCAAAGCAAGTCTGTGCAGGCGTGAGGGGAGGTGACGGCTGTCACGGGCAGCTCCCCACAAGCAGCCCTCAAGTGTGAGCCTTTGGCTGTGTTTTCACGCTGCGGCAGAGCTGCAGGACAGGAACCCTGTCTTTCCCTTCCTTCCGGTCTGTCGTTGTTGTTTGTTTATTTGTTTTTAAGCCGGGCCCGTGGACAGGATGCACTGGTGCTGATCCAGTGCCTCAGAAGTGAAAACCGTGAATCGGATGCAGATATAAGTGATGCTGAGAGTGATCATTTAAGTCAAAGAAAGCTACTCTTCAGTTTTTTTTTTTTTTTAATCTATTTTCAATAATCTTTATGATTGAAGTGGCCTGATGGTATGGATACGCTTTGTCAGGTCAATGAGGCTTCGGGTATACGTGAAATGCTTTTTAAAATGCAAAACCCTAGGGAAAATGTAAGGCGTTAATAGTCTTAGAGAAATAACACTCTCTAGCAGTACTCGGGCGCTCACCAATGCTTCATGGAAGACTATGGCTCGTTTAAGTCATAAGACAGAAACAGGATTGGAATTAAAATTGTGCATGGGCAATTTACAAAGTAACTGAAAGTCCAAGCTAACTACAAAAATGTTAGGGTTCACTTCCGCCTGTGATGACACAGCTAAGAAATAAAGCAATACAACAAAAATGCGCACTGTTTTCAGAGTGCGATTCTGAACTACCTGCCTGAGAATCGATCGCCTGGACGTCTTGTCAAGATGTGGGTTTCCGGAGCCCCCCTGAAAACAACCGGATCATGATCTGGACGCAGGGGAGAGGGCAGGAGTTTGGGAATCTGCGTGTACGATACGCACTGCAGGTGATCCTTCTGCTTGGTAAAATTCGAGACTTACAAAGGCCTTTTACGAAATCTCATCCGACCTCAAAACGGCCCAGCCAAGTGGAGCAAGAAAAAATGACCCCCTCACAAGGGTTATTTGTTCCCGTAAGCAGTGGTTTTGTGCAGTGTGAAAGCGTCTCTGAGGAAGAGATAAAGCCATTCTTGCTGCATTGGTATCTTAAGCAGAATTAAACGTTGTTAAGAATGCTCCCTAACCTCCACGACAAATTAATTCCCTCGCTCAGCCCCTCCCAAACCCTCACACAAACGTCGCTTGTGATGACAGCTGCTCCCTAAGCGGGTCCTAGCGCTTCTTCCCACCACTAGACTGCAATGAATTTTTACTCTGCTTCGAGAATTCTCAGCAAATTCTGAAAAGGGGCAAACGGCTGATCCCAAATGTACAATGACTCGGGGTCGGCTTGGCTCAAGACCCTCCTTCTAGAATCTGCGTCCTACTGCCAAAAAAAAACTAATGAATTCAGACATGACTCTATAGACACAGTTTTCCTACTGATGGTGATCTTTTCTGACAGCGGAATTCTTCTGAAATCTCTCTCTGTCTCTCTAAGACACACTAGCACAAGTCGCCTCATTCTGTGGAAGAGAAAAGGCACAAGATCGGGGGTGAAACAGTGGCCGCTGAGGACTTTGTCCTTAGGCCTGACCAGTCGGTGACTTCCGTTAACACACTTAACCACCTCAGGCTTAATCCTATGAGTAGCTACAAGCGAATGACTAAAGTAGTGATCAAATCGACGTGACTTTTTAACAGACCTATCTAAGGGCACGAGGGCTGCGTTCGAGCCTGAGGTGGTAGCCATAACTCAGCTTTGGTTCTACCTGGCTACTGTGGGGTAAAAGTCAGGTGTTCTTCCATCTCTGATTTCCCCTCCTTAATTCCCAAAGCCCCAACCGCCAAGCACTGGGCTTGCATGTGGAAACACCTCCCCACAGAAAACCGGGAGAGACCGCCAAGGACACAGTCCCTTCCCCCAACCACCCATATGCCTTGGTCTGTGACTATTATTACAGTGGAATCAAAATAAGTCAGTCACCTTTTCTGGGCTTTCCAAGCAACTTAATTATAAAGAGTTTATGATAAAGAAACACAGCTTCGATGGTAAAGTCATCTGAGATGTCAAAGCGGAAGAGAAAATGAGATTAAGTCAAGGGAATAAATGACCAAATGAGAATAAAGCCACAATGGAAGGGAGGGCAGACCTGCTGCTGCTCGTGGCGTAGAGCGAATGATCCCTCGTGGATTTGGTCTCAGAAGCATTTATCGAATTACTAAACAACACTGAAATGAACCAAACCCTTAAACACTAAGTCGTACTTCCCAGACAATCCCCATTTATGTTTTGGCAACGATGAATGGTCTAGTGCTCTTAAAACGCATCAGTAAACGCCGCCTTCTCTTTTAGATAGTGTTTCCTCAGAGATGTGCAAAGACCAGTGGACCTGTGGTCATTTCAGTGTCTTCCTCCAAAAACAAGCTCTGCCTTCTCGTTCGCGAGATGAAGTGACAAATAAGGATGCTTACGAGCTAGTTATTTGTGAACCAGCTCGTCAAGACAGATGTGGGATTTGTCAGCGTGATGTGGGTTAGGTAGGAAAAGCCAAAACGAACAGAGCCAACGTCTAAGTCCCAACATTTTTCTCTTTCTTTCGTAAGCCTGGAAAGATGCTACGGTATTTCCTGAAACAAACAACCTCTCCCAGAAAAGAAGTCTTATGCTCGAACAGCTGCTCCGTGAACCTTCCTTTGGAAACACAGTGTCTCTTCTAAGGAATGGCCTGCCTCGCAGCCACCGACACACAGGCCGCAGGGACGGCCCGATGGGGGAGTGACCGCTCCCCCTGTGAACGGGGGGACATGTGGGACACGCTGGGGTGAGAACAAACAGCTGCCGGCGGAGGCTGGAGACGCATTCGAACTATTTTCAGAAGGTCTGGGCTCTGCCATATCCAGGAAGCTTTTTCCATTCGCCTGAAGCTCCTCCCGTCTCGTGGTTAAAGGGACATCTAGGTCCCCGCTCCGGCTGGCTGGGCAGGACCGAATCCGCGTGCTCCTGAGAGAGCGAAGGGAAGGCCTTGGTCCCCGAAGAAGACCAGGCAGCACCGTGGGGCTCCCCTGCCCTCCTCCTAACAGACGCTGAATCCCAGCACCTCAGCCCCTCTCAGACAGCATCGTGTCCTCACACCAGCGACGTGGTTTACTGGTCCAAGCAGGCCCGGAGCGACCTCGCGCCGGGGACAGCCTGTGCTGCCAACCACCGACCCAGGCCCGGGGCGGCCTCTGCCCCCCGACGGCCCCTCCCAGGTTTTCGTTTCCTTCCTCAGACCCTCCGAGGTGACAGCTGACCACCCTCTTCCCCCTCTTCTCATTCATCCTCCTCTTCGAGGCTTCTACTCCCTCCTGTCATCGTGCCGCTAAGATCTTTTTCGAAATGAATGGCCTGACAGCTCAGAAACTGCCGTGACTGGGGCTCGTCGGCTGCCAAGGTGACCTGAGGTCTGCCCGCGGCTCACCGCGGCGGCCCCGCCTGCCTCGGCCCGACTCCCGGCCTGGCTCCTTTCTCGACAGTCTCCACCGGCGGAGGCGATGGGAGCCAGGGGTCCCGTGAGGATGGGCGCCCCGGCTCAGAAGCACATCACACAGAAGCACCCTCGGGGTACGGGAGGCTTCTGGGAACGACACCCCCCTGCATCCTTTGCTGGCTTTCTGAGTTTATGGCCCACAAAGAGGAAGAGATGAGGGCTATGTGGCTCACGGGCATAGGCAGAGAGATCGGTTCAAATAATTTAAGGCTTTTCCTCTAAAAATGTATGTACCTTTGAAACAACTGGTGGCATCTTGAGATGCCTCCCGAAAAATCAAAATTGGAAATGAATGCACAGCGGGACATTCTGGCTGGGAGAAATACAGGACATAGGCTTCCTGCCTCGGGTCCCGGAGGTGGCCGTTACCAGCTGGCAGCTCTTAGAAGCTTTCCGAGGGCAGCGCTCAAGCCTCCACGTCACTTTCTTTGCGGATGCTTCTAGAACAGCACTCTGTTCTGTGCGCACGGATTCCCGCGCATGTAATTTCGCTGCTTTCGCATATTTTTCATATTTCACTGTCTCTAAAATCCCGTTTCTCTGTTATCGTCAGGGGCGCGTTATAATTCGTTGGCAACGCTATTTCTTTCTCGGCGGCATATAAAATAATGGCGCGTCTTAAAGTCAACGGCGTTTGCCATTCGGTGAATGACAGCTGCCTCGCAAAGCAGACCTACTAAGTGCGGGAAGCGACGTCACTAGGGGTTTCTTTGCTTATGGCATCCTCCGTCCTTCGCAGCCTTAGGGAGTGGGCATTCTCGTCTTCATCTCTACACGTGACCAAACTGAGGTCAGGTTCAGTGAAGAGGCTTCCCCCTGGTCACAAAGCCAGTGATGGCAGAGCCAAGACCTGAATTCAATGGGAAACAACTTAAATGTCAACGAGGAAGTTTTATAACTTGCACCGAGAGCCAAGTCACTAAGCAAAACACGATGACGTTTTCACAACTGCCGGAGCCTGGAGTCCGACTTCTTCTGTCTGATGCCACCTCTTCCCTTTCGGCCGCTGAGAGTCCTTTTTCTTGAGCCTCTGTCTTTTACTCACTGGGTCTGTGGCTCCACAGCCCGTCCTCACTGCACACCATCATCTACCTTCCCAAATAAATACATTCTCCAAAAGAGAAAAGGTGAATCCCCTACCAATCAAATTTATCAAAACTTTTAGAAAGAAAAATGGTGGCAGGTAAAGGCCAGGCCCCCGACGTGTGGTAAATTACAATTTTTTTATATCAACCAAGGGCAAGGATAAAAGCTGAATGTGTTAGAGGTGAGAAGAAAAGACCCTTGGATGCAAGGGCTTCGAACTCCCAGAGCCTTCGGCGGTATTTCCTTTGGCGGGGAAGGAATTCAGAGCTTATGAACGTAATTCGTGGAAGGAGAGGGGAGCCATCACTGTCCTATTCCACTTTGCGAAAGGCCGAGACGCTCATGCTCTCCATTTCCTGGTCTCTATTTTACGACCCCTATTACAGGTGGTAACTGAAAGCCTTGCTGTCGATCGCCGATAGAAACAGCTGTATCCATGTCTTCGGATGTCACAGGTAAATGCTGGCATGGACCTTACAGGGTTGCGCGTGAGGATTAAGTAAGTGCATCCTGTAAAATATGTAAAACTGTGCTTGGCGCATAGTAGGTACGCGGTGAAGGCTAGCTTTCATCACCGCCCATCACACCATCACTATCATCTGTAAAACTGGAGACAGGAAATGCGCAGTATGAGGAGCCTCATGTGGCCTTCGGCACAGTGCTGTGATCCACCAGACACGTCTCCCCTGGTCACGAAGGTGAGTGGATTTCATCTCTACACCTCTCCTGGTCCTGATGCTTTGAACTCACAGACCTGTCTTCGGGTGGTTCGATTTTATTCTCCAAAGGGAAATGTTCATTCATTTATTAAACCTTAGTACTGAGCGAATGAATCCATGTGGCTAGTTTCTGTAAGAATGCAGATAAGGCTCAGGCGCTTCCTGATCTGGGGCAACTTCCAACCTAATGAAGACAGGTCGGAACACAGCCAGATTTGACCAGCAAGGAAAGAAAAGAGGCTGAGACGGCGGTGAGGGCCCGCATTGTGAGAGTCCAGAAGGAGAGCTAATTAAGCGTGACTAGGAAAATCGAGACGTTTTCGTACGCAGGTGGCATCTGACTAAACCTCGAAGAATGTTCAAAGGTGTGAAAAGATGGCCCTGCAAGTGGAAGGAACAGCATAAACAAAGGCCGGGAGGCATGGAAATAATTGGCCCGTGCGGAGAAAGGCAGAGACGTTGGCGAGGCCGGAGTACAGTTTCCATGCGGAGCTTGACTGAGAGGTGGGGTCCAGACCCTGAAAAGTCTCGGATGTTATCTGAGAAGTCTGAACTCTTACCTAAGAAGGCTAAATTCTCAAGGCCTCCTTAGACGAAGACGAGATAGTGCTGGACATGGGGGCTTCCCAGCCCCACACGTGGCCAAGGTCACCTAAGAAAGAATCCAAGTGTTCAAAGGAAACAGATCCACTGAGTGGAACCTACAAGGAAAAGAATAAGCCCGAGGGCCCGAGACATCCTGGCTAGTGGGATTGGGTCCTATGGCAGCCATTTCTAATCTCAGTTTGATAACTCTAAAATCTCTCTTTTTAATATCTCTTATGATCAACGGCGCATCATAGCTGTCAGTGATATTTCTTTCTTAATGCCACCCAAACACTGGAGTATGGTAAAATCAACGGTATTGGCGACTCAGTGACTAATAGCTGCCCTGCAAAGCTGGCCTGCTAAGTGCCAGAGGTAGAGCTAGGGGCTTCTCCATGCCCGTCGCCCTCGGCCTTCAGCCCTTTGCCACCCTAGAGAGCGGATATCTTCATCTTTACAAGTGGAGAAACTGAGGCCTGAGGCAGTGAAGGAAAGCACCATCCATGCAGATATTCCAGAGTACTGAAGAACCAGAAAGAAATTCAGAGACCTGGGGAAGAGGTCGGGGGGCGAGGTCAGGGGGCCGTTTTATGTGGAGTGAAGGCCACCAAGCCAACTCAGGAAGCAAGGCGGTGGCCACACCCACTTCTGGATATCAGAGGTCAGGAGCGAAGCAAAAGCTAAGGACAACAAAAAGAACCCAGGTGTGGTCGCAGCTTGGTGAGAAACTCTCAAACCCCTAAACTAAGCCGTCAAAAAACAAAAAACAAAAAACAAAAAAAACCCCTCGCATGTTATTCAACTTAAAATACCTGAAGAACACGGAATTCCTAGGTTGAAAAAAAAAAAATCGTTGTTTAAAGAATATTGAAAAACAAAAGCCCACCATATGGTTTCAACATGACAATGGGAAGGTTTGTTTATCTCGGCCGGAGGCATATTTCATCAAGCTGCTCAGAATCTGAAAAATGGAATCCGCCCTCCAGCTGCCAAAGGAGAGCGAGCACATCTGGAGGATGCGAGTCCCCTCTCCAGGATCCCTCGGGACCGGAAACGCGGTGTCAAGGGCTGTTCTCAGACTCTCCCCTGGGCTGGCAGCTCACCTCACGGCTGAACCCAGGGAGTGGGCTGGGAGGGGCGGGTCAGCTTGACCACCCCTTCCCAGGGCCCGGTTCCTCCACGCTATTGTCCTTAACCTTGTACAAAGGCAGCCTGGTGTGTTGTCATCTCTGGGTGCCGGCCTGGGAGTCAGCGGCCTCCTCGGTTCTACCCCGGATTTGATGTGGGGCCAACAGTGAGTCATCGGCCCTTTTTTCACTCCCCATTTCCTCTAGGAACGATGATGTGTCCTCTTTCGCATCTTTATGTGAAAGAGGCTGCAACTAAGTCACATCAGCGGGTTTTCACCAGGAAGAAGTCCTAGTTCAAAGAGTGCAGTTCCCGGAGTGGCCTCCAGGGGTCGCTGTGGACACAGAGGGCTGCAGGTCCCTCCCGGGAGGTCAAGGGTCCCCACCGCCTCCGGCCTCTGAAAAAGCCCAGCCTGGTGAGGGTGGGGCGCCCCCGGAAGAGGCTTGAAGCAGCCTGGCCTCACCTGGCCGCAGGGACAGCCGACTGCTTCAGTTATAAACAGTGTGCTTCTTTGAGGGTTTTTCCTAGTCCTTGAAAAGTAAAAGAAAGAAAAGAGGAAATCCTGACAGAGAATGTGGCCTGAGTCGACCGTAACCACAACTGGGCACTAGAGTTGCTACAAGCAATGTCGCCACAAAGGTGCGGGCATCAGAGTCGGTCTGTGGTGTATTAATAACTCGAGCTCTGCGGAAGTCAGGGTTCGAGTCTGTCTCTGACATCTCCCTCTCTCTCCCTTCCCCCCCCAACCCCCACTGCTCTTTCTCACACCCCCACACACGGAGCATCTTAAAAAATAAAATCCCCGAACATCAGGCCAAAACAACGACGACGTCCCAGCAACTGCTAATGCTTTCTTTCTTTGGGCAATGGGCCAATAATCCAGTCATTTAGACCCAGAAAGACGTACCCATGAACAGACTAAGTCACATCCCTCAAAACACAGCGCGGCTGGTATTCCTTCTACGGTCCACGATTTCACTTGGAAAATTACAGGGGAAATAGAAAAGGACATTGTTTGGTATCGAATGTTTAACGTGCGTGTGAAATGATGGCAGAGGAAGCCTCGCAGTGACGTCTCAGGCTGGAGATGTTAGTTTATCTCATTCGACACGACAGAATAAACTAACACGATCGCTGACTTTCTTCGCTCGCCTACCGTGCAAGGCCCACTCTTGATCCATGTAAGTTGCTTATTTTCCTTTGCAAGGAAGACTCAGGACAATTCCCCCACTTCCTTTCCTCTGTTCTTTCCTTCCTTGCTGCTGACTGAAGCTGCTGATGGGTGGGGCCGCACCATGACGTAGGCTAAATGAATGGCAAGTTCGGATGCCTGTCATTCAGGTGGTTTAAGATCATTGTAATAAAGTCTATAGTACATATAATGGTCCAGTTCATACTCCTGTTTAATTAAAATGACTTCCTGATTATCTTCGTATTCAACACTCTCATTTTCCTGTCCTTTTGATTATAAAGGTATTTTACCGTTAGCTGATGACTTTTTAAAACGGCCCTACTAGCAGAATTCGGTAACCCCAAATAAATACCAGGGTCCAGAGCTTCTCGACATGGGCATTATGGATCTTTTGGGCTGCATAATTCTCTGGTGGGGAGGGGGGAGAGCAGGGGCGGGGGGCGATGTCCTGTGCCTTCCAGGATAATCAGAAACATCCCTGGCCTCCACTCACTAAGTGACAGTAGCATCCCTTCACCCATTGCCCCAGGATCCCTGAGGGTGGGGGCGGGGTGTGTGGGTGAAGTCACCAGTTAGAACCACAAAGAGTGCCTGATGTGTCAAAATGAAAGGGGGGGGAGGAGGGAAGAGAGAAAGTGAAACTTCTCGCCTCTTGCTTTTGAGCGTGCGAGCCTGCAAAGCTTCCGGCAATCGTCTGGCATCTTACCCTAGCGAAGGGAGTTACTCTTCCTCAATTTCCAAAGCCTCGTGCAGTATCTTTTGAATAGACGTATCCTGAACTTCAAATAGATTTTCAAGAAGGACTAGAAGTCCACCAAGTCCCACTAGGTAAACTATCTATAAACCTTAGCATAACTTCACTTTGAGCCTTAAACTAACAGCATGTGAAAAGATCAATATGAGCAAATTCAAAACTAATCAGACCCCTTCTTTAAATGTTGACACAGTATTATTTATATCCTATAAATACCTTTCTTCTTGACTAAAATTCATCCTAGGAGATTGGCAACTGGCCAGTTCTATTCATATTTACTGTATTTATATAGCACGCTGGGCCAAGGATAATATTTAAGACAAAATATGCCTGAAGGCATAGACAATATCTCTTATATTTTTACTTTTAAATCTCCACGTTGCTAAAAATATTTAGTCTGAACTGTATAAAATGTCTCACAAAGGGCTATCAGCGATCTGTAATGATATATAGTTCATTGAGTATAATTAGAGCATATTTGTAATATTTGAGCTGAAGTCACTCCCCGAACGCCAATAAGTTGGTGGTAAGAAATGAACCAGTGATCTTTCCCATGGCTTCATCTCTGAGGCTTATGACCCTCGCTGCAAGAAATGACTGGCATGCTTCCTCCGCGCAGCCACCGCCACAGTCTTAACGAGGAAAAGTTGGTATATAAGCCAATGCTGTACTTTCAGTTTGCTCTTTAAAAATATGGTGGAGTGATTTTCTCTTTTCTTCATTTTTTTTTTTTTTTTTGGAAGGGTTTACTATATTCCAGTCTAACTAGAACGTGCTGGAAAATCAGTTAGCCTACTTTCTATAAAACTATCCACAGTCCTTGCACAGTAGGATCGAATCTGCTATTAATATGGTTTTCTGCTCCTAACTATCCATACACAATACAAGTTTTAAGAAGCCTGAATTCTCTGCATGAAAACTGATAGGATATTTTTCACACTGGACTTGTCAGAAGTTTTCATTTACTCGGTGGCTGGGGATGGGGTGGGATGGGGAAGAACATCCACACACTGAATCTCGGTGCATCCTCTGAAATCCTAATGCTCTGAGAACGTTTTCAGTCTGGTGGTGACCACGATCCTGAGTCCCATCACCTTAGCCCTGTGACTAAAATATCCTTGAGAGAACAGAATTAACACTTTCTTGGGCAACTTGCTCTCTCTAGCTATCTAATGATGAGATCAGACCTCTCTCTGTCAAAAAGTGCCAGCCGTTCAGAGTGCAGGTAAACACGAAAGGGGTGACTCGCTCGAGTTCTGTGTAACACACTCGCTTGTCTACCCGAAAACCAGCGGGACTCACGCACGTGCTGGGGAAAGCAAACTGACTCAACCTCCTGTTCCGTCTCACTGATTCTGGACTAATGACAGTAAATTTTCTTGCCTAATAGCTCCTTGGCTCCTCCCCAGGTAGAGAGCTTTACTTCTCCTGGGGACTCACCGGGGTGGAGTGTATTTATCACCACTGAGGTGGACGGTGCCATAATTACAATACTAGACTCGTCCTGCCCACCGGGGTCTCCCGCATCTGCTCTGCCCTTGCATAAAAAGAGGAAAAGCTGCAACAGAAGGTGGCCACGGACACTGGGGTCACTTCGGGGGCTGACATTCTGACACGGATGAGTAGGAGACACAGCAAGTCACAGAGCTGTGACTTGTCAAACTACAAATAAATATTAAAAAAGAAAAGCTCCACCCTACCGTTCGAACCTCTAGGACAAGAGTATCAAGATGGCCATATTATCTATGTAGGCAAGATGCAGAGACTTGGGGGAGGCAGACAGCAAGTATATAGGGCACGGAAAGGGGAGGAGAGAGTGGGCAACCAATGAAAAGTTTACAACTTGGGGTTTGGACTACGCAAAAGTTGAAGTTTTTTTTTCTTTTTCTTTTTCTTCTTCCTGGTATTTAACCCTCTCGGCTATCCCTGGATGATGCTTTTTTTTTTTTTCTATTTTTTTTTTTTTTAAGAACTTGGAAATAATTCTAAGTTCTCTTTCACCCTCCCACCCCCACCCCAAAGAACTCCTGAATAAATCAGTTCCCTCCCCTCGCTGCTGTATGCCAGCTGGTTTTGAGGACACTGCCCTCTGAGAAGTCAGGGGGTTTTTTTGTTTGTTTTTGTTTTTGTTTTTGTTTGAAATCAGCTGTCTTCTACTCTGAGATTTAGGAATGTACGGAACTAACTGCAGGAGCGCCAGGGTCAAGGGGGAGAAAGTTAAACGCATAAGAAAAATGATCTACAGCACCCGGCCAGCTTAAGAAGGGAGATTTGAGTGAATTCTGAAAAAAATAACGTGAAGTCAAACCCCTTTAACCGTCCTCAGAAACGAAGTTGTGCTTTCCACCCTTCCAGGTGAAACCACGGGAGACGTGGCTGCACGAGCTGGCCTTTGGGGGCTGTAAACGCCTAGCTGTGGCAATAGATTCGGGAGTGGGGGTCCGGAGGTAGGTTTTTCGAGGGGTGTCTCCCAAATCGGGTTTGTCTCGGCAATGCTGGCATTTTTTTCGGGGAGTTCGAGACAATAGAGAAAGCTGGGGGGGGGGTGGAACCCGCGGATAGCTCGGCAAGAAAAAGGGGCACCTCTCGCAGAGGCCGGTTTTGAGCCCCGTTTTTATTTAACCCTTCGTGGCACCCGCTGGGCCGGCTCCGCGGCCAATCGGGGCCAAGAAAACAAACCCATCAAGATTCCCCAGTTGGACTCGGGCCGAGGGAGGGAGCGCCTCTCGTGTGACAGAGGGGGACTAACTTCTAGCTGGTGGCCTTGTCAAGCGAGGGGGAAAAAAAAATCAGAGACAGAGAGAGAGAGAATAACGCCCTAAAAAAGGACGGGGGCGGGGGGAAGGAAAGGGAGAAATGGAGAAAACACAGCGCGAAGGCAGTGTTTTCCAGCCTAACGCTCCCAAGCGGGCGGC
>NW_006439191.1:6832016-6832401 GCF_000325575.1 Pteropus alecto | reverse complement strand
GGCCGGCCCGGCAGCGTACTCACTTTCGGCGGGGTAGAAGGGCGGCATCTCGATCTTGTACACCTCCTTGGCGTAGTACTCCTCGTCGCTGCGCTCGCGCTCGCAGGCGGCCGCCCGGCGGCTCGCCTTCTCCTGCAGCAGGTCCCTGGTGCTGTTGTAGATGGAGATCACCTCGGCGGGCACGTCCTCGGGCTCGGGGTGGTCCTCCGGGGGGCTGGTGAGCTTCAGCTTGCTCAGGATCTGCCCGCGGATCGCCTCGATCCTCTTACGCATGAACTGGTCCATGTCCAGCGTGCTGCAGGTAGACAGGCTGAGCGCGGCCGCGACCAGATGCAGCAGCAGCAGACCTCGCAGCACCCAGTAGTGCATTTTTTTTTTTTTTAAG
>NW_006439191.1:6818664-6831302 GCF_000325575.1 Pteropus alecto | reverse complement strand
CAGACGCCAACCCGGCAGCAGGCGACCGGCGGCCGCCGCCGTGGCTCTCGCCCCCGCCCCCCGGAGACCGCTGGCGGGGACTGTGATTCCTGCGGGGGGACGAGGGGCTTGCCTTGGACGCCCACCCTTCCCCACCTCTCCTGCTTTCTCCCCCGCCTGGACCTTCTCGCTGAGGGCACTTGGCTCCCCGAAATCGAGCCTCCCCTTGCCCCTCTCCGCGGCCCCCCGCTTCCACCCCGGACGGTGCCCGGCCCGTTACGCCAGGGTCTCCATCCCCGGCCCGGCCCGTCACTTGCGCTGTCGCCCACTCTCTCTCTCTCTCTGCCTCTGCCTCTCTGCCTCTCTCTCTCTTCCCCTCTCCCTCTATCCCCCTCTCTCCCTCTCCCTCTCCCTCTCGAGCTTCTGGAGCTCCCCTCGGAGCGCACCGTCTGCTGCCAGCAGATAACATCACGATCTTGCCTGGGAGGGAGATTTATACGTCCCCTCCGGACCACGTGTTTGCCTTCAACAAAGTGACGTGCTAGGTTACAGTCAGAAGTCCTGTCGTTTACTTAGACGACGGCAGGAGCTCGCCCCAAACCGCCGAGGGGGTGTGGCAACGAGGATGGCTGTGGGCAGCGAGCGGGAGGTGGGGTGTGCGCCCTGACAACAGTGATTTACGGTATTTACTTTATATAGTCATTTTGGCCCCGTCTGTTGAAGGACAAGCTATCCAGCCTCCCGTTTGGACTTCGTGGGGCTCACTCACAGCCTCCCAAATTGAATCACGTGCTCCAGAATGGAAGTCTTCTCCCCTGTATTGTGTACACACACACACACACACACACGTGCGCAGGCAAAGCAAACAGCATCAGTTTACTCTGCACCAGCCCAGCCGTGAGACATGCGGTCCCATCTAGATTTGCCTCCTGTCTTTTTGGTGGAGTCGTTTTGTTATTCCCCAACACCATGCTCGCACCCCCATCCTAAAGCTTTCCTATGAGTTTGTTTACAGTCTAGTCCCCCTGTAATCACTGTGAACGGCCCTAAACAGCGCTCTATCGTTTTTACCTAGAGAACCAAGCATATTTGTTTGTTTTACCGTTTGAATGAACGGGCGTCTTCTCAATTTGCCGTTCCTAAGCCGCTTCTTGATAAGGCTTTCACTCCGCTTTCTCCCCCAGCTAGCCATGAGCCACCGACTTCACAGCAAACGTCCAGGGAGCTGGAATTTGATGTCTACTGTTACACTTTACACATAACTTGACACTTTCTCTTTCAAACTAATCCAAATTAGAGAAATACAAGAATGATTCTTGCCCCTGTTCACTTTCTCCTTTTTCGTTTATTTTACCTTTAGTTACTCAAAATCAACTTTTCAATTCGTCGCCACTGTGGCCACACTGACTAGACAGATGATTTAAACTGGAAACTCTGTTTAACTTTTCCCCCTGCAACTCAAAGCCTCTATATTATTCCCTCCTTCGGATGTTCCTTTTGTTACAGAAAGCTCACAAGAAACTTTCTCTAACTTTTGGAATTTACAGTTAGGTAAATGGGGCCTATATTATTAGTAAACAGAGCTGAATAAAGTCATAACAATAGGTAACATATTACACTTAGAGAGATAGGCGTACGTGGTTTAATTTTCAGAACCCTATAAAGGTGGAGTTATCATGATCATCACCTCTATTTTGCAGGTGAGGAGACACATCACAGGTAAAGAACCTTGTCCAAGACTATACAGTGAGCAACACAGCTAGATTTTGCCGTCAGGGTCCATCGTCCATGTTCTCACCCGCTGTCCACTTGTAAGACACTCTGGGCCCTGCGGGGTGGACACCGGGAGCTCCATCACAGATTCGCGATCCCCAGCATCATGTTAAAGGCTGGGAATTTTGCGGAAAACTATTCCAGCCTTTTAACCCAGCATATTCCAAACTCCCTGGAACATGGAATTCCCCCCTGCCCCATTCATACACCTCAGAAAGCTCTGGAATAAAGGAATTATTCCAACCCACTTTGGAATAATTCTGAAAATTGTGTATATATCATCAGCAGCAGGTTTGCTTCCTTGGAGCCGGCTTCGAGTTGAAGTGACTTGAAAGGCCACCCACTCCCAGTCCAATAGCCAAAGCAAAACACACTCGAGGGAGGGCCGGGGGGCTGGGAGGCTCATGCAGTTGTCATCCCTGAGTTCAGTTTGAGAAGTGTGGTCATCGAGGTATACACCAAGGGGGGAAGTGAATATTCTCAGAGCTGGGACAATGACAATATAAAGCAGGAGCTCCACTAAGTGATGACGTCGCTTTGGACTATGGCTGGTTACCTAAGCCACCACAGGGCACTGAGGACACAGGTTCAGCCTCTCTTCAAGCCTGGGAGACTACCTTCTGGGTATAGACACAAACACACCTGCGGTTTAGTGGATTCAGATTAGAGTGTAGATAGAGCAACAAACAAAAGTCCATCTAATCACTTCTAGGAAAAGCACTTAGGCCATAATTCTGCTGACAACCATCCTCCTTCCCAACATAAACAGACCTGCTTCGGTCCATAACACTTAGTTGGACACTTAGTGCTTACTCTACAACCCTAGGCCCCTGGCCTATTCCTAAGAGGCTGCTTTTAATTTCCCTAAAGCCCAGGAAGGTAGGACAGAGAAGTGATTGGTGTGGGCGAGCCACTTTCTGCCTCTCAGGTGAGCAATCCTTTGAAGATGTGACAGGTAAGACTGTAAGAGCTGTCTCCTTGGTAACCATGAAAAGATACTCTTTATATTAAGTAACTCTTGAAGTCTTTTCATCTCTATATTCGAGAAGTAAACATTCACTAAATGTATTGAGATCTTATGTGCTAGAGACGTCATGGGTGTTTAACCCATGGAGATCGTCTGGAGGAGGCACAGTGTTTAGAAGGGCAGGCTCCAGACTCAAGTGTTCTTGGGTTCAAATTTCTGTCACTTTCTGGCTGTATGATCCTGGCCAAGTCACTCACACACTTGTTAGTTTCTTCATTTGAAAAATTGGGATAACACACAGTGCCAGCAACATAAGATTTTTGTGAGGATTAAGTCACACAGGTATAGAAAGCGCTTCTAACACAGCCTGGCACCTTGTGTGTGCTCATTAAATGTTACCTTCTGTAAATACATGGTCATTAAGTTCTTTTAAACATTATGGTCTTTTGAAAAAAAAAAAAATGGTATTTTGCCCCTAGTAATCGTAAGCTTTTAAACATTATGGTCTTTTGGAAAAAAAAAAAAAAATGATGGTATTTCGCCCCTAGTAATTGTAAGAAGAAAAGACAGGAAAATACACTTTTGGTGAATAGCACTCTAAATGACTATCAAAGTCCAGTTACGTCCAAATTCAAGGTTAAGGTTTCTTATTATTTAACATCCTAAAATAGAATATTCCTTGTATCCGGATCAGAGGTAGAGGGGGCAGCTGTTTCGACCATGGGCCTGTTTTTGCTCATTCGAGGGTCCACTGCCCTAAGGGATGTGGAATTCCCACAAGAGGCTAAACAAACGTTTGGTATCAAAACAATTGCTCGTCCTGTCCTGGAGTTTTACCCTGGAGTGTATGATCTAACAGGCCCTTCCTAACTCTGATGAAAGAATACCTTCACTTTTAACAATTTTCGGACGCTTCCACAATGGTTCCAAGCATCAAAAACCAGGAGGTGGGGAAAAAAGATACATAGGGACCTCCTGTGACTGATTACATTTTACTCTAAAAAGTGACGCTCGATAAATGCAACAGACCCCTTTGGTGTGAAAATACGCCGAAAGCCTTTTCCGTTCTCACTTATAATTTTATCTTTGATATCTCACTCGAAAACAGTGTTTATAACAATTTTTGCCTCACGTTCTATATGCATTTCTAGAGAAACAAGTTTCTATTCTCAGAACGACGAAATGGAAAGAAAGGTCAGCGATTTCTCCAGAAAAAGTAATCCAGTTCTTCTCCGATCTGTATCTTATAGGTTAATCTAAGAAAGGGGTGATAAGGAGAAAAGCAAGCCTTTTGAGGCCTTCCGATACACCCTCACACATGAACGAAACTCTGTGAACATTACCTCACTCCTCCGAGTTGTGATTAGCTGCGGATTATTGCTGGGGGCTTCGGGGCCCTTTGGTCTCTACGTCTCTACATTTCAGCTCTGGGAGAGTTCCGACAGGAGCAAGTCTTTCTCTGGGAGGCAGTCTCTCTGTGGCCTGGGCTTGGTCAACCCCAGGGCCAACTGGAATCAGTCAGTGGCAGCCTGTGGTTTCTTGCCCCTGGCAAAAAATTCATCCACTCCAATGGCATTAGTGACTGGGGTAAATAAATAGTATTTAGTGACTGATAATGAACATTACAGGGACAGCTAGCATGTCACATAATGTGGGCACGCGCCTAATAAAATGCTAATGTTCATAAGAAGCCAGTCGCAAATGTCCCCTCGTCGCCCCTTACAGAATCCCTACGTCTATGTCACTTAGCTGACCACGCCACGAATCCAGACACACTTCACAAAACAAGAAGCGAGACTTACAGTTAAAATGAAAATTAAATTGAGGAAGGGAAAGAAAAGGTAAATGATAGCGAAAAAACATGATTATGTTCTCCTAATTAAAAAGTATGACATGAAATGGAATTTTTACTTTAAAAAAGTCTTTAAGTGAATTTGTCATCATTTCAGTGGGCTTCGTAGACTGTACAAAATTCCAAATGTGAAATTTCCATTAGCAAAGTTACCGACCTATTTCAGACAACCTTGCCTTGATTATTCTGCAATTAAAAAATGAAAATCAAATAAAAACCAACAGGTAATAGTAACTGCACATAAAAAGAAAACCTGGAGGTACTTTTTCATGTTAGAAGGGAAACTAGTATTTTAAAAAGCAAAGTGTAAGCATTAATATTTTTTAAAAATGAAGTTATGTAGATAGTTCTGATGTCTAAACCTGGCCACAAACTGTCCCCGATCTTTGTTTCAAGTCTTAGGAAAGAAAGTTCTTAGAAGTAGGGTGACCATAGAATGAAGGGGTAACTAACTATTCATGAACATATCAGGACAACAGGGGTGAACCAGGACTGTCCTTCATTGTCACTCAGCTTTAAACAAGGCCAAACACTTTAAAATCTGAATCTGTAAAATGCATCAGACTTTCACCTTTTCTTGGTTAGTCATACAGTTTGCCTCTTTCCAGGCCTTTCTGTTCTTTGCCTATGCTGCAGAGTCTGATACTCACGATCAGAGCTCTGACCTGAAAATGCTTACCTGTGCGATCTAGAACTTACACCAACGCGCACCAGTCCCAAACGAAAGCCCCTTATAGGTGCTCGGCTGATTCTCGCCAGCTCCCCGAAAGCCCATCGCCCACACAGAGAGAAAGGGGATGAGGTTGACGACGAGGATTGAGAAGCTTCTCAGGTATTGTTTGCACAGCCAGGTTTGTTTTTAAATTTTGGAAAATGAACAACAGGTAAAGAATCCAAAATGTAGGAATGAATTCTGTCTCCTTCCCACTTTAGTGAACAGAAAGACAATGCTTTCTGTTTGTCCTTCGGTGCTCATGGGTCCCCAATATTGACTTTTGATCTTTCTTGTTTGATAAACAGTAAAGGCCGCACAAAACCAGGGACGCCTAGAAAGGGAACGTCAGCTAACTGAAGAACTTGTCTTTCTTGTTAACTTGGAAATCTTCGTGATTGACTTCCCTACAAGATCTAGTTTCTTTTTAGGTTATTTCAATTGTATTGCTGTGTCCTTATTTAAGACAAAGGTAATATCTTTACAGTTCCTGGGAAATGACCAGCTATTTACTATAAACCAAAGAAATAAATCCCCAGATGGGTCTGCGCTGTGACCCAAAGAGATGTCAACAATACACAAAAATGATTTTGGCTGCCTAGTTATTAGAGGGAAGTTTGTTTTTTAAGAGATGTGATATTAATTAAGGTCATTAAACAACAGACTATAAGATCAGTCTGCTCATTTGGCCAGTTGTAACAATTAAATCTAATCAATGCCATTAACAATGCTATTAATTGTTCAGAAACCAGCTCCTTCTTGGTTTGTGGGGGTGGAAAATTCTATCAGTTAATTCCATGACAGCCTAAATCATGCCACCTAGTGGACAGCGGTGGTATGTTTATAGCTTCCTATTTGGAGAAAACCAACAGGCTGGATTTTCTCTGGGTGTTTTCACTACAGCTTATTAAACAATCATACAAGGTCATTTTGCTGAAAAATCTTTCTTAAAACTGTAATTGACAGTTTCACCTCATGACTATATTCCATTGATTTTTTGTTGTTTTTCCAGAAGGCACTGCATAACAAAAATTCCTGCACATAAAATGAAAACTATAATTTCACATAGATTGGAAAGCGTTTTTAGGAAAGATCCTAGATTGATAACAGTGGGGCTTCTTGAATTACAAGTTTTTAGTTACCTGTTTTCTCCTAGCCAATAACAGTCAAAGCTCAAATCTAGCCTTCAAGTTTAAAGCCTAATTTGACTAACTAAATTCTTAGTAGCAAAAATGTCAGCACTTACATTTGTATGAGTCATTTAATGTCCTTTGACAAACAGCAGCATATAGGCGATATGCTGTATCTTAGTGGAAAAGGAGCAGCAGTCACGTTCTAACAGACAAAATGACAGTAGCAACCAAAGCTCCAGAAATGACAATGCTACTTTAAACTCTAAATTGCCACTGCCAGGAAAATTTCCACCTACAGATGATACATGGTGTCTGTTTTGCCCTGACCATAGGTTCACGCGGTAAATAAATGAGACTGAAAAATGCAACAAGCCCATATATTTTCTCAGAGCCAAGTTCAATTTCTAGACTCTCATTCCTACAGGACATTAGTATCATCCGAAATGCGAGGGATCACTGCTGTGCACAGCAGCTCTGACTCAAGCTTGGCCTTGACTGTATTAGCTCTGTGACCCTGGACAAGTTATTTAACCTATTTCCTGTTTCCTCAACTGTACTTTGGGGACAATAACAGCTCCTACTTCACTGGGTCATAGGAAGACTGTCTGTGAGTTAAGGGCATTATTAAACCCTTAAGTAGTATCTGGCACGTAATAATTACTGTATAAATGTTCGCCATTACGAACTCTGTTCCAAATTTTGCTTGAATGACTGATGAGCGTATCGAAATAAGATGGTTGAAAGCAAAATGGCAATATTTTTAAAATACATCAAGGAAGTAGAGGTTCTCATTTCAAAACAAGGTAAATTTTTATTAATCAAGAGACAGAAACAGAGACCACATATGAGAGGGAAGTCGGATTTTTTATGTTCCATGTTCAAAGCAGGATAATCATTAAAATTTAAAAGAAAAAGTGGAATTCTAGCAAATTGGACTCTTGATACAGTCATCTTCGTACCTCTCCTTACTAGAGTGTTCTATTAAGATAGTATTTAGAGTTTGGGTTCTGGAACCCAAAGTGGGCAATATTTTTAAAATACACTTGCCACATTGCCAGAGTGGGCAAAAAAATTTGTTTTTTAGTATCTCATTAAATGTGAGGCCTTCTTTACTCAGTGTGAGACCTATCTTTGCAGACTGTCAAAATTTATTTTCTTATAATTACATATATTGAATATGAAATTTATATAATTATATAAATTATGAAAAATTTACCTATACTATCCTTTTTTTTAATCTTACATTTTCAGTTAACATATTGACATGTGCGTTTTCATGAGTCTTCAAGGCCATTGTTTTAAACGGTTGCAGGAAAGTGGAAGTATATAATTCACGTAAATGTCCACACATCACTGAACTTTGGTTGTCTACAACTTCTTGCTATAAGCTATGTTATAATATTGCTCATACAGCATTTTTTTTTTTTTTGGTTAATCAGGATCTTTTCCTGAGGAGAGATTCTAGAAGTAGAATTACTGCGATTCAGTTAAATATTTACCAGCTGCCAGACTTGTAGTTTTTGTGGGGAGGGACTCTAGGTTTAGAAGAGAAATTACACAGATCAGAAGTGCATGACAAATCTACTAGTTACTTCATCTTCTCGACGCAGAATAGAGAACATTTCTTGAGACCTCACGCCTGGCATTGTGTTGATAGACACATTACTCAAATCCTTGCCATGAGATCAAGCACATCTCCGCGCCTGGCCTCCCTGCCAGCCTCACAAAGTTTAAGGAACTTGGGCAAAGACACGTAGCTAGTAAGAGTCCAAATCGAACTCTGAACTCAGTTCTGATTCCAAAATTATGCCTTCTGCCATCTAACAATGAATACTATTTCCAAAAATGGCCGATGTAAATATAATTTCACTCAGACCTCACGTGGATCAAAATACGGCAGTGTTTCTCACGCGATCTTGTTATCCCTCGGGTTCCTCCCATTAGTGGGCAAGGATGATATCACCATCGACCCTTCGGAGTCCGAGCTTCTGTGTTTATGATACACTTAAGAGAGCGCGGCGTCAGTGAACAAAGACAGATATGATGCAGAAACAGGGGACAGCTCGGTGCTTCAGGGTAATGGCTGGGTCCGAGAGCTAATGTCAGTCTGTCATTTACGTCCATTCCGTGGGAGGGGACACGTTTTTATCTACGACTGGAGTCTGGACCAGCGGCACAGAGGCAAGGGTCTGTCTATGTCTAGTAGCCGCTGGGTGAATGCACAGCTGCAAGGCCACCCACGCAAGGGGACACAGCTCTCAGCTGTGTCTCCGCCCAGAGCCCCATGGAAATGCGCTGTTCCTGCTTTGATGTTTATGAACCGACTGCATTAAAAAAGCAGGATAATGATTCAGGGGTTAGAGAAACTGTTATTTATACAAATGCGGTTAACACCTCATCATTTTAAACTGGCCGTGCTAATAATGCTCATTGTGCTGTTTTCGAGGGTTTTTGGCCCAAAATGCGCAACCCATGTTTGCTGGGGCAGGATGTGAGGGTGCGCTGGAGTGGGGCCTGGGGCTGCTGGAGGCCTCGCGGGTCCTGCGCAAGGTCGCGTCCAGGAAGCGTCCCGGCTGAGTGGGCTCCCTGGAGCCAGCCCACAGCCTGGGGGTCGCACAGCTCGCGACAACTCTTGGTATTCTGCTTATGTCAATCACCATTTCAAATACCTGGGCACCTCGCTGAAACGCCATTCTACTTCCAAACCTGTTCGCAGATCCTGTTGATTACTGTATTTAATCAAGTTTCAGAAAGACTCAGCCAGTGAAAAAATTCATCAGGCCCACCTCTGCTGCAAGAGGCAGTGACATCCGTCTGCCCAGCTGGCCACCCTGTTGTCTTGGGGCAGGGATGAGCGCTCTCTGTAGGCATGGAGCAGTCCTCTCTCCTGCTTCCAGAATGCGTTCTTACTGCCAATTCACCTCAAATAGTCTTCGTGCAAATACCTGCAGGGCTCGACAGACTCCTTACCTGTCACTGGCGTACCCAGCGGAGACAGGTACCAGTCGCATTGGCCCCAATGCTGCTGGGTGACCAGAAGGGAAGAGTGGGATGAACGCGGCTTCCGTCCACTGCAGAATTCCCGAAGAGAAAGGAAGCTGGCGTGGAAGCGGAGCGCCGACGAGGCAGCCCCCTCCCCGTTTAGACCAGCGCCCCGGTACCAGGCCCCTGTAATGGGCGACTTGGAGTCCGTCATCACAGTTATTTAACCAATTATCTTTTAACAGATATTTTTTAAGTCATGGCAGAGATGACTGATTCATGTCAAGTCATCACTGTTGATCCAAATTGCCGAGCGATTGAAATCATACGGTGAGAACTTACTGCAGGATTAAATTTTAAAAAGGAAGGGGAGATTTAACATTTGGGCCTTTCTAGGAGTAAAATTATCCCGTTTTGCCATAAACAATACCATGTCTTAAGTGATTCTAGCACAGTTCTTGAAATGGGTGCTCCATTAATGCTAGATAAATAGTTCTTAGTTTTCAAATTCTATTAAGAAATTTAAGTCAAGAAACAATAGCTTAAGTTATTCCACATTGAAGTTAAAAATGTACAATTTGCTACGTTATACATCGCTGCGGACAGAATGCTTGTGTCCCCCGAATGCATACGTTGAAGGCCTCATCCCCCGTGCAATGGTATTCGGAGGTGGAGGGGGGATTAGTGCCCAGGAAAGGGACCCTGGGAAGGATGAGCTCTCTGCCTCCGTGAAGACACAGCAGGAAGCCGGCGGTCCCCAGACAGCAAACCTGCCGGCAGCTGGGTCTTCCCAGCTTCTAGAACTACAAGGAATAAATGTCTGCCGTTTTAGCCACCCAGGCTCCCATACTGTTCTAGCAGCCCGAACTAAAACACACACACACACACACACACACACACACACACACACACACGTGCACATGCACACGCACTCCCCCGCCCCGACTTCCTTAAGAAATTAACGAACGTTATAGGACAAGTAGGGAAGAAAAAGTGATTCGAACGGCACAAAAGTATCAACGGATTTGTCTGGCCTCCTCCTCTCCCTTCTACAGAACCGTCTGTGCTCTGAACTCCCATCCCTTCGCAGGCCTTCTCCGAGGCCTGACGCTGCCTTTAACTCACGCCCTCAGTGTTTCCATGCTTCCGCTCACGCTCCTGCTTTAGGATTCTCGGCGACTGCGCGTGTAACTAGGACAGCCACACACCGTAACTGAACGGCTTAATTAAGCTCCGCACTCACGCGGCCCCAGGGCCAGCAGCTCAGGTGGCAGGATTAGTTTAGTTGGTGGCCGCTGAATATTAAGCATATTCATATGCGCGAAACGGTGATTAAAAAGCCCTAAGAGGTTTAAACATTCCCCTTTCACCCACTTATTGTAAAAGACACAAAATATTTTGAAGAACTTGGACTTATCCTTAAATAAACCTTCCAGAACCTCCCACCGAGTCATCTGAGGTTCCAAGTACTGGAGGTGAGCCTTTGAACTATTCCACTCAAAGCGTTTCAAGGTATATTTTTCAGTGAGTAGAATAATACTCGATCTATGTAAAGTTCTAGGTAACTTGAAAATAAATTCAGTATTCCAAATACAAGTTAACACGCTAAACTACTAAGGCGATTCTACATTTTCAGTCGAAAACAGGTATTATCTTTGTGAGATTTCAATGCTGAAAAACAATTAATAACCAATATGAAACTATGCTAAATACTGAGAACATTCACGTCGGCCACCTAAACATCCAGATGAAGGAATAAGGTAACATCTAGTTACTAATTACGTCACTATTTTCAACAGTTCTTTCTAAATAAAGAAAAAAAACTTTTTATTATTATATTACTCTAGTTACCAAAAATCCAAATGTTGTTATAGTTAGATAAATTGGGGTGAAGGTAATAGAAATGCAGTTCTTTCATACTTCCCTCCTTAGAGAATTCAAAGACAACACAAGAAAGATGGAATGGATGCGGAATTATTTATCTGATTGATGTCAGAAGAATTTAGATGTTGTGGGTAAAATATTTAGGGTAGAGGGGACAGCTAAAATATTTAAACCATTCATCTAAAGATATACACGTAGTTTCTAAAATAATATGCTCATCCTTAGATTCATATTCGTACATGGTGGTATTATGCTTATATATTTTCCAGCCAAGATGCAGAAATACTAGTACATATAAAACATCCCATCTTTATAAAACTTATTTCATGTTTATATATATGCACACACACACACACACACACACACACATGCACACACACACACATATGCACATTATAGCTTTCTAACTGATATTTTTTCTTATAGTGGCAACTCAATTTTATTTTGGAATGAAATCATTTCTGAATAAAGAAAACCTGCAAAAATTTTTTCCCTTACTTTCAGTTTGAAATCTTGTTCAATTTTTCAAGATTAAACTAAGGACTATACAATGAATATATGTCTCAAAAACAACTTGTTAGCAAATGAGAAGTTATTTATCTGTTCCTATCACCCAAATGTACTACTGAGAATTTTCGCAAAGCTTTGGTACGATGCAGAGGAGATATATAAAAAGTAAATAAATAAATAAAGCGCCATCGTTAACTATGGGGAGAAAAAGTTCTCAGGTGCTGTTAGGTTATGTTGAAATATTAACCTGTGTTAAGTTATAATGGGATAGTTACTCTTACTACTATTGAGAAATATTTGTTCATATTTATATTACAATAAAAAAATGGCAGTTCTATAATTTAATAAGACACTAAAGTTCAAAAGCTGGAATACAAAAATGCATTTTGAGCTTTGCTGGTTTAATCACTTGGCATCTTAGGTGTATGTATACTCGCCTTTATGATAATAAACGCCAGGCCACGAAGTAATGTAACGTCAGTTCTGTAATGCTTCTAACACTCGGCGGGTTTGAAAATATAAACGTCTCTGCTCTAGCACAGTTTTGGGGGGAGGATTATCTTTCAATACGTAACAGATGCAAGTATGTGCAAGTGGGTAGCAGGGGAGAACTATTTTTATTATGAAAAGATGGAGAAAGGAATGGAGCCTTACAAAAAGGCAACAGATTATTTCTATTAAATAATTCCCCTACAAACTTGCCATCCCAGGCCCAGTTTCACGGAGACTGTGGAAAGACACTATAGTCTTACTTTCTCCTCTTTTTTTATTTAACAGCTAGATGCTAAAACTCACTGAACTTGGTAATCTTTAAGGCAACAATAAGGAATCAAGTCTCAAATCAGA
>NW_006439191.1:6817709-6818596 GCF_000325575.1 Pteropus alecto | reverse complement strand
CCCAACGGTCAGTCAGGTCAGAATAGAGAATTTAAGGGAACTTAAATATTCAGAAAAAAGAAAGAGGGGCTAAAATCTGTCAGATATGCATCCCAAGAAATGATGCTTCATTGCATAAATTAAACATGAGAATTTCTACCTCAGTAAATCTCTCATACAAATACAACCTAACACTTAAAAATAAATCTAAGTCATTATTTACACATATTACTAAGCATATAAAAGAACAAACTATAAAAATAGAGATTTGGTGTGTTTCTTATATCATAGTTGCCAGAATATCTAAAAATTAAAATCCCTCCAAATCAGAAATACTGTAATTTTAAATTTTACTGTGTAAAATTTCTCAATAGCTCACCAAAACAAATACCACCCTACCCCCAAGCCTATAAATACATAGGTGTGTCCGTTGGAAGGCTGAAAAATATTAATTTCAAGGCGTTCGTTTTATTATGAAGGGTACTGCACTTCTGAGACTATACACCAATGTCCACGACCAGTATGTCAACTGTAACGATTCTGGCGAAATGCACAGCCCACTGGACACGTAGAAGTATTTTTTTTTTTTTTACAAATGTTTTGAGAAACGATGCTTAAAATTACACAAAGTTTGAAAACATAATTTGAACAAAGCAAAGTTGGAAATCGTCAGTCTTTTGGCTTTCTGACAAACGGTATCCTTATAACTCCCCAATTTCAGAGCATGAAGTATTTTTCTAGGAAAAATAAAATGACAGTACTTCGGACGCAGCTTTACGTGTCCGAGTCACTCGCAGACGCGGGCCTGCTGCCATCGGGCCCGTCGCTTTCTCTGTCCCAGTCTTTCATGGAGGCCCCCATCATGAAGTCGTCACGCAGGATGGTCCATCCGGGGCCCTCCTCTTTCC
>NW_006439191.1:6799753-6817691 GCF_000325575.1 Pteropus alecto | reverse complement strand
GAATCGCAATATCAAAAGCCAATTAATCACAGGGAAATAAAAAAGTCCAAGCTATACCACAAATTTGTCAACACTGAATTTTACAATAGGAATGAAACCAAGACAAAGTAGAGATTGGTTTTATTTATACGCTATCATATGTGCACAAATATGTAATAGAGCTATAAATTAATAAGATGTTTTTACCCCATAAAAGAATCAGGGAAGCAAAATATATTTTCTTTTTTTGGCACTGGGGAGAAAATACAGTAAGTTCTAGGTTTGGTATCAATTTTTAAAATATTTTGACAAAAGTCCTACAATATTATTTCAAGTTCACTGATAATTCATTAGAAAATCTGGCAAATTATTTTAACACAAACAGAAATTTAACAAAGGCTTTTAATCCAAAATAAAGGAGAAAAAGGAAACTAACTGGGTACGGTGCTAGGTTTTCATAGATGCTATCTCATTTAACATTTGATAAAGATTTGAAGCAAATGTTTTTTATTTAGGTTATGATCATACTGCCTGACATAATCACAAAATCAAAAGACTAATCACATGCTAAAATTATAAATAATCGAAGCAGGCAACAAACATAGTAAGTAGTCAATTCATTTTGTTTATTCACAGGATTTATGTAAAACTATTTAAGAGCCTAAGCAGCAGTCTCTCATGGTACAACAGTACCACCTAGTGGTACTAACTAGGTAATACATGATGTGCAGAACTAAGCTCTGCAATTTCCTCCTTCATCCCACAACTATTAATTACGGAGAGCTGTCTATCAAGCACGTTGTTAGTGCTGGAAATGCAGGAATGAACAGCACCAGGTCCCTGTCTTCACGGGTCTAACGGCTAAGGCTTTTCTATTTATTCCATTTACAGAAATACACAACGTTAGAAAATATCTCTAAATATGCAAGAACCCATGTCATTTCCTTAGAAAATACTATTATTTTTACGGGGACTATTAACCATATAAAAAGCGATTTTTAAGGGAAAAGGTATTAAAGGCAGTTGCTGGATTACAAGAGATAACTTATTTAACTCTGCTGAAGCTGCTTTTTAAACAAACAAACAGACAGCCCCGAAACATAATCATTCCATTAAAAAAAAAACTGGACACTACTATAAACAGGAAAAGCGCCCTACGGTCTTCCTCCCGTCCCTCTGGGGTCAGAGAGCAATGCCAGGCTTGTGCCTAAATACGGCCGAAGGCTGGACGGCCCGGAACTGTGAGCAAAGCCTTGGGCGCGGACCCAGTGGAGGCGCACACTGCACACTGCACACTGCACCGCACTGCACCGCACTGCACCAGCGATAAAGCCACCTGCGCTGGGCAAGAGCTGCAGGCAGGAGCAGGGGAAGAGGGGCCGAAATCCACGCTCTGCCCGCACCCTGCAGCATCAGACCCCGCTCCTGACAGCGCTTCCGCCTGGAGGAGATCACGCTACCCGACTGCACAAAAAGCCATCTCCCCTGATTCGACCCGTCTCCACCAGTCTCGTCACCTTAAATAAGAGCCGCGGCCGAGGGACAGAGGTCCAGCCACCTGGCAGCCACACGTGCAATGCTTCCTCTCCCAAAACGCTTTCCACTAAACCCCACAACGCACGAGCTTCCCGCGACGGCCACATTCGAACCGGCGACGTCTGTGTTCGCGTGTGAACACGCACACTCCGGACGGCGAGCTCCCACGCTCAGCTAACCGCACCCAACACGCTACCAGCCATCACCAGGGAGAACGGGCAGACTGCACACCAGTGACCTCGATGCTGGCTGTTTCTACGAGAGGTCTCCCCGACAGCCAGCTTCCGCGGGGCTGAGCTACCCCGCCACCAGGTGGCTTCAGGAGGGAGGGAGGGGCAGAGACAGAGCCTGAAACAGCAGCAGCATCCTTATCCTTGGGGACACATTCCCAGACACCCTAGTGGGTGTCTGAAACTGAATACAGTACCCGACACTATGCACACTGGGTTTTTCCTGCATATACACAGCTATGACAAAGTGTAATTTATACATTAGGCACAGCAGGAGACCAACCACTCATAAAACAGAACCATCGTTAACGATAAACTGTGATACAAATTACGTGACTGGTCTGTGTCCCTCTCGCGACGTGCCGTGTTATCCTGTCTCCACCCTTCTTTTCCCTCCTGCGATGATGTGAGCCCAAGTGAGGAATTTTCCATTTAACGTTTTCAGACCTCAGTTACCACGGGGTCACAAACCTCAGAAAGCGGAGCCGCGGATAAGGGGGACCATTGTTCAGAAAGAAAGGAACGAAAGCGAGCCGAAGGAAAAAACTCTTTAATCGAAATGCTGACACCAACTGTCTCACGTGTTTTTCTTAAAGACAATTATGTGAACATGGGCTTCGGCGTGCATGAGTGAGAGAAGAAAGTCAGAGATTCTGAAGAACAGCACTGAAGAGAAGCTGCACTGTGGGATTCTGGCGGTGGTACTTTTGCTTGTTAGGCAATCGATATTAGTCAGCGTCAGTATTCCTAAGTGTGGTCCCCAGGTCAGGCATTAGCATCACTTATGAGAAATTCATCATCTCGGGCCCCACTGCAGACCCGCTGAAGCAGCAGCCCCGGGGCTGGAGCCCCGCGCTCTGCTTCAATCAGCCTCAGGGACGGCGACGCGGGCCGAGGCCTGCGCACCGGTGTGGCTTTGCCGGGAGATCCGTCAACCCTGTGCCACACGGCGGCACGGACGTTCTTACACCAGCGGGTGGGAGCACAGACTGGAATGACAGGAATCGGCACTGACTCAGCGACCCAGAATGACCTGAGAGAGAACCCCACGTGCCCGTGTCGGCTGAAAAGCAGCAGCTGAATCAAAACCACGTGAGGCACAGAAACGAAGTCGTCCCACCTTCGTGGCCTGGTTTTACAGAGATATTTGATCAAGATCACACAGAAGCAGTCTGTCGACTTCGAAGATGGAGACAACCCTTAAAATGCTAACCAGCTTCATTCCCATGTTCAGACATACACTGGCAGCTATTGACAAGAAAACTGAAAACAGGTTTGGAGTTATTCATTCGTCTAACGATAATGAAGAGCTTAACACCAAACAATGAAATGAGATTTCGATTCCGAAGGGGGAAAATTAAAGTCAAATCCTAAGAAAATAAAGAGTATAATCGCATCTATATTTGGCAATCAGCAATACTAAATTTCTTTGCTTTCCCCAAGAAGAATGTTCAGTTTTCACTTTAATTTAGTTTCACCTAAATTAAAAAAGGTTCTTAACTCTGGCTAAATTCATCTTAATACCTTTGTAGCTGCAAATTTTTAGTAAGCTCCTTGCACTAGTAGTTTAGTAATCTCCCCTACAGCTGATGAAAGCCCGTCTGAAATTCTGCCTGCAAAATAAGGAATACATGGGAAAGCTCTTTACGCAAAAAAACCAAAAAACAAAAAAACGTTTCCTAGTAGAAACCAATGGAAGCAAAATACGGCCCCAAATCTTCGGAATTTGAATAAGAATACCAACGGCTTCCCAACCACGTGAGACGTCGCAACTTCTCAATAACCAGAAAGGACTGAACTTTTCAGTGTGGACTGTCCAAGAGCTCCAATGAGGAGCCCACAGATTCAAGGTTACACACAGGGGCTCAGATCAACAGAAACTCAACTCTTCTGTGCTTCTTAGAGAATCCTTACTAAGCGACTCCGATTTTGATCAATTTCTGCCTTCTCCATTCCTTCACAAACTAGTTCGTTTTAATTGCTTTGCTAGAAGGGTATTCCAGGCTACTTGTCCACCAGGCCTTCGGTTTTGGTAACTGTATACTTCCAGATTCGAATGTGTACTTTATAAGAGCCAAACAAGCTAGGAAAGCATATAGTATGGTATCCTAGAAAAAAAAGATTAAGATGCTGAAATTATGTCCCCCTTAATTATAGTGTGAGCACACGTTAAATGCATAGTTCTCTAAGAGAACCTAGTTCTGCCTAGCTTTCCAGGAACTCGGGCCTCATACTGCTGAAGAACACGCTTCTTTGATGCATTATTATTTTTTCATCCACAGCACTGTTTTTCGTTATAATTTCATTTGCTGCCCTTGATTGTACTACACGCTCGACACTCAAATGCAAGCTCAAGGAGGTTCTCTTGGTGGTTTCTGTTCCAACCCGCTATCTACACATCTGGCTCCACAGAATTAAGCTTTAGGACACTTTCAGGCCAAGCTGATCCTCATTGTTTACGTTCTCTTACAGATTGTTACTAAGTGAAAGCTGACTACACTGCCTGAAAAGACAAATGTAACATCTTAAAGAGTCTTCTGAGTAAGTGCCCTATACGTCTCGTTCTCAATTAGCAGCTTGAAATATTTAGAATATACTCTGCCGGTTAGTCTCTTAAAGCACAGCCTCGTTCTTTTATCTGCTACAGTGTGGCACTTAAATGAGAATTCAGATTTATAAACAAATCAGCAGAGCTGTAAATCCATCTAGAAAATAGACACCACTGTTTTAATATCACGAATTTGTTAAACAGCTTAAATGAGAAAACGTATGTCAAAATTCTCTGTAAAACTAGGAATGCTACATAAACAAAACTAAGTTGTGTCTAGTAAAGAACATGCATACTCCCAAGCTAGCTACTGACATGAAGAAAAGATTTCAAAATAACCAGAGCTCCTGGGGGAAATGGATGATTTCAGGTCTGGGACACCGGAAGTCTAAAGTTTGATCTGGGACATCCTGTTATCCCAGAAAGCAAGAAAGTACTCAAAAAAACACGGGGTCCGGCCTAAAGGGCACCAGAGCCAGTCCGCACTGGTTCCCACTGCCAAGCTTCAAACAGCATGACTGCAAAATACGGAACAAATGAAAGTTCCTACGTCACGGTATTTAAAAAGCCAAAGACAAACGAGGAGAGGAGGAGGCTCCCTCGTCAGCTCTGGAGGTAGCTGGGCCGAGTCCTAAGTCCGGAAAGTGATCAGAGGGAAGGGAACGTTACTCCCGGTCGTGAGAGACCCATACTCGCCCCTAGATAAAAAAACAGGTGAGAAAAGACATTGTGTGAGCTCTGACGGCACCGCGGTTTCAGGAAAGGATCATCGCTGGCGCCGGAGGACAAAAGACGGAGAAAGGTGCACTGGCCTTTGCACAGTACTCAGCCTGGAAATTCCTTTCAGCACCTCTGATAAAGGGACGCGGATTCCCACTTCAAACAAATGGAAACCGACCTTCGCTAACGGGGACTTTGGGTACCGCACCTCCTGATGGGACGCTACAGACACGTCATCTGCGCACGACACCCACGAAACACTCACGCCGGAAAAGCTTAACCTGAAGCCTGATCCTCAGTCACGGCTTCTCGCTCACAGGAAAGGGCGCAGAGAAGCAAGTTAAAGGACATGATGGGGAAACAATCAGACAGCTCGGAAGCCGGACTTATTCTTCAAGACAACTGGTTTCTCTCTTTACACTGCCTTCTTTAAAAAGAGAAAGAAAGACGGAAGGAAGGGCATGGGGCCGGTCTAGAATAAGAGGCCAAGACACGACCAAACGCAAGGCATGAACCGCGACTGGATTCTGGTTCTCAAAGTTCTAAAAGAATCTTCGGAATTAATGGTCTGGGACTTATATGTCAACAAAGCTGTTCAAAAAAAAAGAAAAGAATTTCTGGGACAGCGTGGCTACCACCTCCAAATAACCACCCCACACAGACAGACAGCAGACAGACACTAGAGGGAGAGAAAGACGGGCAGGTGACCACGTGACACAAACACACTGGACGTGGGCTGCTTTGAGAACCAAGGCGAGAAATACAGGTCTGTGTAAGACCAGAAATATTGGTCTTTCTTACTTTCTTCCTGTTTGAAAATTTTCATATAGCAGCTAAAAAACAAAAAGAACTCTAAAATTTCTATTAGACAAGCCTTGATTAAATACAAGATGCATTTGCTATCCAGTGAATTTTAATTCCTTGTTAACTGAACAGAAAGTCAATTATAACAGCGAATTTTCTAAATGTTTCACAATTCCGAAATGTTTTACCAGGGTAATATTTTCTTTTACTTCCTTAACAGTTTGGAGAAATAAAAGTTGAAAATGGTCAGTTTCCACGTGCGGCCCCACATCCGATGAAGGGCAGACGAGACCTAGGAAAACAGACGCAAGCTGCCTCGCTCACCATCCTCCTCCTCACCTGGGTAGGTGACGCATGGCTCATTCGCCAGCCCCAGCTCTTCTAGCTCATGTAAGTGAAGGAAGGGACGGTTTTGTTTTGATTCTCGTAAGGTACCTCAGATGCTGTAAGCAGCAGGCACTGATGCTGAAACAGGGTTTTGGAGCAGTGTAGACTGGGTTTGAATCCGCATTCTACCAACTACTATCGATGTGACATGGGGTGAGTCACTCAATCTTTCTGACTTTGGGTTTCTCACCTCTGAAATGGGAGTTCTAGTCTTTCTTAAAACGGTCATTATGTAAAAATAGAATCCCACAGTGCCTGGCGCAAAGCGAACAGTGAGCCCCCTTCCAGGCCCCCGACCGCCATCCCTACCTACTGCCGCCCTGAGCTGTCCTGTCCCCACGGAATCCCCGACCTGGGACACCTGGAGCCCTCAGCGATGTTCTGTACTGTATTCAGAGATGAGAACATTCAAATAAGACGACAGCACCTGTTCAGAAACCAAACTTTCCTCAGTAAGCAACATCTTACTGAGGTACTAGTGAACCGCAGCTTGAAATGAACACAAAGAGAATGTGAACATTTTCTAGGTCCTCAAAATCTAGTTTATTTTGTAAGAATTGTGCGCTATCAGACCAGATACCCTTAAAATGAGAACTTTCCAAATCTAAACACAATTTTTATTAAATTATTGGGTAATTTGGGGTCATTCTGTAATTCAGAAGCAGTAAGTTCCCTTTCAAACTGGTTTCCAACTACAGATTCATTTTTGACTATAACCTGTTAGGAAAAATGAGAGCTAAATGTAAGGAACGCGTTCTGACCCACAACACGAAATAAAAACTGTCGCATTCATACAACACTTGCTGCTTGTTGACTGCTGTCCTGAGAATCTGCCATGTGCTACCACGTGGCTGCCACAGTCCCTGCGACGCGGCAGCCACCACTAGAGTGGTCACCCTAAAACGGATGAGCACCCGAGGCGCGACGTGGTGGGTGGCGGCCGGGGCTCTGGGCCCGGAGGGCGTGTGCTTCCAGAGTCTGAGGCCTGGGCCCCTACGTGTGATACAGCACGCAACCCGCCAACGTTCTCAACCGCCTACCACTCAAATATAACGTTTTTTATCAAGAAACAATAAAGTGCTCTTCTGAATTTTACGAATGCACCGTAAGAGGTACCGCGTTTGTGCAGGACAATTAAATTGTTTTTAAAAAAGGGGCCTCAACCTCGCTGATGAAAAGCCTCCATAGCAGCCAGTTCAGGCAGAGAGAACAGCTCTTCACATAGGGCCAGAAGGCATGTGGCACCGTCACTGATTTTTATCTTCACAGTCACTAAGGATGTCCACAGCAGCTCTGTAGCCAGTGCTCACTCTGCTCTTACCCATGTCCCACCGCTGCCAACTTAGGCTCACGGGGCTCTGACTGCTGCTCACACCGGAAACCAGCCTCCGGTGAGAACCAAAAGCGCGTTTTGGAAGAAGTGAACACAGGAAACTGGCTTCCAACGGCTCCCAGCGGCGGCGATGTGCACAGCCGCGCCTCTTCCAGACTTGGGAGTCTCACTTCTGTCTAAACTCATCTATTTAGGCATTTGCAGTAAACAAACATTGAGCTGAATTATTTACAAAGTTAGGATTCCACACATTCCCGGTGGAGCCGCTTTCCTGTGAAAGTTAAAACGCTGCCGCCACATGGGGTGCGGGGGCCACTTAAGGGCAGTGTCTTTCTCTAGCCCCTTGCCTGGCTTCTGCATCCCCAGCTCCATCGAAAACCTGTCCTGGAGGCTGCTGGGGAACCATGTGGGGACCTGAGTGAGGAGCCCCCTGCTCCTAGGCTTCTTCCACTGGAAGCAGGAATTCAGTAGATCCTAAACACACAGCAAATTCGGAGCCTGGGCCTAAGTTACTGATACCAAAGGAGCCGGGTGTCTCGCAAGCATCCCCACCTCTGACTACCTCGCTACGAAGACATTACAGGGTTGCCATCTATGAGACATGTATGAGAATAGAGCCCCCTAAACTTCTCTCTCTGTTTGACATTTAATGACATTTAAAGTGCTCAAATCACAAAATCAGAAAGAAAAAAAAACACCAACCAAAAAACCCTACTCTCTTCCAGTAACTTTTTTTCCTTGGGATTTTTAATGAAATTTGTTGCCCTGCAGTCAAGAAAGAAATCTTTAACGGAAACTGGCTGGCATCCTTTTCTACTACTGAATGATTATTGTGGTTTCATTGTAACCAAACAGAAGCCAAAACTGATACATTGGCAATTTCAAATGAATGAAAACCTTGCAGAAAGTCTGCAACTCCAAAGTAACATAGTCAGTGATCTATCAGCAGCTAATGCCTGTCCTCCTCTGAGACGCACCGATTTAAAATGTATCACAAATAACCCACCTTTAAGGAAATAAGACACTTATTTCCTTAAAGACACAAATTCCAAGAAATTGTGACTGGATTTTAGTCAGCTCTTCAAGAAAAGAGCAAAAGCAATGATCACAACTTTGAAAGGTAAGGAAAAAATTAATGGCTCTTCGTTATTAAAATCCGATTATCTGCGATATTAGGAAAATACACCGTGCTAGACAGGTGGCTTTTCTGAAGGAAGAAGCCATTCCCGTGGGGACTTACATTTTGTAAAATGTACGTTTTTGCTGCTTCCTTAAACACAGCGTATTACATATAATTCGGTCTTTTGAAGAGCCACCCAGCGTCAACACCGCGGAGAGCCAGCGAGCCTGCTCACTCGGTTCACAGAAGGGGTTCACGGAAGGGGTTCACGGGCTCCGTGTCAGAGATGCCCTCCAGATACACGACGATTAACGCTGCAAAACTAGAAACGCTTCAATTTAATCATGTGAAAAACTCTACAATACCCGATCCACCTTCCCTGTTGGGAAAACAGGTTAATTGTTCCCACGGTTTTGGGGACCCCACAGAGACACCTGGGACTCAGCAGCTCAGGCGACAGGTGACCTCGGCATACACTGCATCTGTTCTGGCAGCCTGCCCCTCCGGGGTCACGCTTCCTGCACCAGCCACGTGCCTCTCCCCACACTGCATGTGGCCTGTCTCCATGTCACCTCCTTCTCACTGCTGGTGAGGACACGGCCTCCCCAAGTCTGGGCCTCTCGCACGTTCCATCTTTCAGTCTCGATTTTGTAAAAACTGTCCCCATTTCTGAATCTCCCAAGCTGTAAACCTCAGTCATCCCTAATTCCTCCGTCCCCCTTTTCCTTCTGAATGTGGACCGCTGGGCTGCCTCCCAAATGGGGTTCCTCTTTTCTAGCCTCCCCACCCTCCCACCCCGGCAGCCTCCGTTCAGTCTTCCTCTTGCTCTGCTATGGCAAAAGCCTCCCGCTAGGTGGCCTCCTGACACAGTCCTTCCACCCTTCAGCCTTCTCTCTAAAAATAACAACAGCTGATCAGATCATTCACCTGATGAAAAATGACAACTGCCCCCCAAATGCCTTAGAATAAAGTCCAAATTCTTTACCGGAAGATATGATCGAGACTTAAATCTGATCCACACCTACTTCTTCAGAATCCGCTCCTCCAGCTCCCCACCCATCAGTAAACGCCCTAATATTCCAACCTCCATGGAAGAGGAAAACAATTACAAAGAACGTGCAAAATCAGAGAACGGGCTTTTCCCCAACAGTGGAACAATGAGTGGCAGATCTTCCCTTCGAGCGCCTGAGCATGCCCTCTGAAGAAGTAGAAACGAAATGTGCCGGACCCTTTTCCTTGAATAATTCTAGTGAAAATGTCTACTCATTACAGCTTCGTTCCCTGAGGCTCATTTCTTTTAAATGTTTTCAAAGACTGTTTCGATCTAGGTTAGTTTCAACAGCACTGAATACTTGTTCTAATTTATGACTTGCTTTACGAGACACTTTAGCTTGAAGGCAGACTTTCAGGAGAAACATCACTCACTGGTGCTTCCTCTCCCGTCATTATCTGAATTCACATCACTCAGTGAGAAATGCTTCTTCAGACACGCAAAGCACCTTTACCTACAGACTACGTTAGCCCAGCGGATGAACTAGTGCCTTCACTGTGTTTGCTTTATGACATTTTAAAAGCAAAGCAACGTTTCTTATATTTTTCTGAAGCACATTTCTCGAGTCTCATTTTCTAAGACCATCTTCACATTATAATTTTTTCAACTGTAAGACTTTCTAATTTCATGAGCAGCAACCTGGAACACTTACTCAAACCATTTGGAAAATGGTTTCTCTTCTTCTTTCCGTATGAAATATTGGGTGGACTGATTCACTCCAAAGAACTGACCCCACAATGAATTTGACATTCAATACTTCACTCGAAACTTCTATTTTTGTGGTAAGAATTATTATTTTTTTTGGCTTTTCACTTCTACTAACAGTGTTCCTTTCCATGACCCTATCTCACAAAAATATAAATAAAATAAAAAAAATAAAAATAAAGTCCCTAACATTGATTTAACAAGATTTATTTGACACGAAGAAACTAATTAGTGACTCAAATGTAATATACTGGTTTGACATCTTTTAAAATACTTAAGTCTTTTCAAAATCTCTTTTTTTTAATGATCTTAAAAAAACAATCACACCCTCTTTGTCTCTAAGGCTTTCTAACATGAGTGAGTCCCCAGTGCAGAAATGATGACTGCACACAATAAAACTGATTTAAAAAAAAAAAGATTAAAATAATTATAAGGGCAACAATACTATCCATGTCAGCAGGATCAGAGGATTAAAAATATTTTGATTAACAGCTAATAACATGAAGGCAATCTTTGAAACATAAAGAAGAAATATTCCAACCCAGGTACCAAAAGCCTTGAAGCTTGAAGATCATGGTTTTAAAAGGAACAAGCGGACTTCTCACGACTGAATCTGCAGCTCACAAAAACAGCAAATACAAAACTATAACACGGAACAGATCACATGCAGACGTGTGGCCCACAGATGCCCGTCGCCCTTAAGACACTTAGGAATCACAGACGGCGATGAAGAAATGAGCCGGTGGGGGAGGAGTGACGGGCCGACTGCGTGAGAAGCAGGCGGCGTCCAGGTCCCCCGCCCCGGCTGCTGGAGGCAGGTGACTGACGCTACCACCGGCAGGTCAATCGGCCTCCGAGGACACTGACGCAGAGAGGGCCTGGGAGCTGGAAGCCGGGGCAGCACGGAGAGCTTGTGTGGAGTCGTCCGCACACTGACCACTGGTGGCCGGAGGCTGTTGTCATGCTGCTCCAAGAACGCCGGCAGCAAGTTCTCACCCCACACGCAGGCCGCAGACTGCGGGACTCTTCCAGAAGAAAGACGACGGAAACAGACATTTGGGCATCATCGATAAACAAACCAACTCTACTCAAATTATTCTACAGCTGAGCTCGCCAACCAGAAAACGCTGGCTCGCACTGGACTGTTCGGTCAGCTCTCTAGGACGTCGCCCTCAGAGGTGAACGGTCAGAGAGCATCGGGCGTGGAGGAAGCCTCCAACCTGCGAGATGGGCCAAGACGAACGCAAGGAGCTGGAAGACACCGAAACAACGCAGAGCAAGGTAAAACGCCGGTAATTCCTCGAGGAGAACAGATACTGCCTTAAACAAATAAAAATAGCATCAAGAGGAACAAAAAAACCCAAAAAGAATTCTTCGAAATTAAAAAATATGAAATCATATTTTTCTTTCAATTCGACCTAAGAGCTGGAAATCAAAGAACCTCCCCAGAAAGTCACCAGAGAGGCAGAAAGTGAGAGGGAAAAAGTTATGAAAATCAGAGGATCAATCCAGAATACCGAACAACCAATTAAGAGAAATTCCTGAGAGGAAACAAGAAAAGAGAGACAAAAATAATGAAGATGTTACACACACAACGACCTGCTGGACGCGAGGACGCGCACCTCGTGCTGGACTGACAGGTGCAGCCCGCCGCGTGTCCGGCCCAGGAACGGGGCGGAGCCGCCCGGACAGCCCACCGGGAACGCCGGGCCCGCGGGGACCAGGCTCAGAGCCTCCAAAGCGGAAAGCAGCCAACGGAAAGCGCTGAACTCCTCGTTTGCAAGAGAAAGAAAGGCTCCAAGCAAGGGAGCCGCACTCGCAGCTCCCGAGGGAGAACCCCGCACGCAGACCAGACGCCTGCAGGAAGCAGCTTCCGGGGCCGCCGGAGGGCAGCGCCACAAGCTGGGTGGCCCGAGCGAGTCATTCTCTCTCCCACGGTTCATCTCCCCCTCCGAGGGCTCCAGGGACACTCTGCTCTCTGACCCCCCGGCTTCTGGCACTGTCAGCATTCTCTGACCTTCGGCCATGTCACCCCGTCCTCGGCCTCTGTGGTCACACGGGTCAGAAAGGCCGGGGAAGCAGTCATCACGCCAGAGGTCATGAAAAGGACGGAGGTCGTCTGCTCCGACCTGAACGGCACCAGCCGCCTCGGCATGAGGACGACTGTCCTTACTCCCCAAAGCTCCGGGTCTTGGTGTTTCAGAAGCCACACACCACCGCGACGGCCGCTGCGGGCAAGTCTCGCACTGAAGCCGCGCCCGCCCTCAGCTTCCCCGTCCCCAGACCCCATGGAGGGCTGGCTGCAGATGAGAGACGTGGCCCTCCCTCTAAACATGTCCCTGGATCTACTTTTTCCGGAGTCCCAAGCGCAGGGGTGCGACACCCATCACGGGCACCTCCACACCGAATGCATTGGCACGAAACCTAAGACTCCAGGCTGTGACCATGCAGAAACGTTAATAAAATCTGAAAATGCTGTAACTTATAAGTGTGCTTTTCTGCCTCAAAACCCTCTGGTGTAAGAGCGAACGGCCCGATGCGCTGAGTCCTGGGAGAAGCCTTACCTGCCTGGCTTCCGCGGTCCTCCTGGCGGACCCCTTCTGGTTCGTGCCCCCGTCCAGCCCCCTCAGGACGCTGATGAAATCCTTCTTGGAAACAGCGGACATCAGCTTGGCGCGCTTTCTGACGGAGCTTCCCGCTTCCTTGACCTTTTCATCCACGTTCTTCTGATGCTTCTGAACGGCGTTGAACAACTGCACGACACCCCTACAGATGACAAACGACCAGAACAACGTACTCAGCCGACGGTCGCACCGGAATACAAACTCTGGGACCAGAACAATGTGTTTTTCCTGCTTAAGAAAGAGGCAAGCGTTTTGTAGGCACTCAATGAAGCGTTGAATGAATAGACAGATACTTCTGGAAAATAAAAGTACATTTCAATGAATGAATATGAATTTCTGAATAGAGAATATATGTGATAGATACGTGATTTTTTTCTCAGCTTTGCTCTTCCTAAATCAACGTCTGTGCAATTAGAACTAAGAATTATTTTTAACACAAACATCTATTTCTCAAAATAGGATTACATGCTGGTTGAAAGTACTCAGCATAATGGAAAAAGCACACCCTTTATAGTTAGCTACCTGACCATCTGACTCTAGCAAAGATTTTCAGGATTTCGATTTCATCTGTAAATGGGAAAAATAATACCCCAGTATCTTAAAAAGCATTCAGCTATATTATCAGCAACTCCTATGCTATAAAACCGATTTTAAAATCCTATTTAAAAAATATTTACTTTGTAGTTACTTTGTTTTGTAGTTAAGCTCGTTCAAAGATGGAGTCTGAAGATTGAGACCTGCGGTGCCCATCACAGGAGCCACGAGCCACGTGGCCAGTGAGCACGTGAAATATGACTAGTCCTAACTGCACTGTGCTCCAAGTTGAAAACACACACTGAATTCTGAAGACTGAGTACAAAAAAGAGAATTTTAGACTCTCACTAATAAATCGTTTATGTTTACCACATGTTGAAATAATCATTTAAAAATACTGGGTTAAATGAAATATATTATTGAAACTTATTTCTCTTCTTTTTACTTTCCTCAGTGTGGCTACAAAAAAATTTAGATTACTTATGTGGCGCATGTATTTCTACTGGAAAGCACTGATTTACACCATCAAGATCCCTTCCGGCTCTAACATTCTGTAATCTATTAATTTCCCTGCCATAGTGACCACGGGGAGAGGCCATCCGCCACGGCCCCGAATATCCTGCACATCCTTGCTAGGTTCTTCAGGACTTCAAGGCCCTGACTGCTCTCTCCTGGGGCATCCCGCAGGGCTGTGCTCGCAGTGACCTTCGGGAAGGAGCTAACGGCTCCTCCCAGACAAAGAGTGGGCTTGTTACCGCTCACCATAAAAGCCTCGGCATCCCAAGCACCGCGTTCCTCGCTGGTAACACGACCCACGCCAGGGGCAGGCGTCCGCCTAGGGCACCTGCGCTGCCCTGAGCGACAAAGGAAACCAGTGGGAATGTGAAGCGCTAGCTGCTGCTTTTGCCGGGAGTAATGAAGTCCTTTGTCTGTGACCCAGAAGTCTCTTTTCTTCTGCTAGCATTCGAGAAATGTTACCAGGCTGGTGTACTAGGTCACAGACAGGATAAAGTTCCATGCCCTGCACAGCAGGGCTGGGACCAAGGCGGGGAGAGTGAGGGGCCTAGGGTGTAAAATTTAAGAGGTGCTTTTACTTTCATGCACCGGCCCTACACTTTTCTAAATCCTCTATATGTATTAATTCATTTGATTTTCAAAGAAACCCTACAGGGAGGTATAATATTCTCCTGGTTTTACAGATTAATGCGCTGCGACAGAGCGAAAGCAAGCAGCACGCCCAAGGACACACGTCAGGAGTCAGGGCTGGAACCTGAACGCAGCAGCCAGGCTCCGGCGCTCACACTCTTACCCATCACCCATCACGCCTCCCTGTCTCACCACACGACACCCAAATGGACGGAAAATAACTGAAATCACGGAGGCGACGAGGAAGTTACAAGTAGCTCCACTCAATGTAACTGCTAGATTCTTTAAGCAGGGAACCAGGGCTGTCTGCTCTGGGCACCTTCTCCGACTCCCCTCGGCGACCTCCCGGTGGATGTCCCCAACACACAGGAAGTACCTCTCCTCTCAGAGACTTCGATTCCTCCAGGGGGGTGGGAAGGACTACCCAGCAGCCCCCAGATTCCATTTATCTGGACGCAGAAAATATCAAATAAAGGTCTGGCGCCAGTGATAGAAAAAAAAAAACAAAAAAACAAATGCAGAGTGAAAGGACAGCCTGAAGCTGCTGTCGTGTTACCTGTGACGTCATAAACGTAAACTGCACAACAGCGAAAACGGTCCTCAAAGGCCGTAAATGAAGACAATCATCTAATGGAAACGCAGTAAGCGAACTGATCACGCTTTCTTGTGACAAGAGAGACAAGACTATCTGAAATAGGTCCGTACTGAATACAGACTCAGCACATTATATTGTTGCCTCGTGGCACTGGCAAGTTAGGCTGGACTCAGCACGCAACAGGCCCCGAGGAGGGCGGGGCAGGGATCAAGCCTGGCCAGAAGGGCATCACCAGCAAAGCTTTAGGATACTCAGTTTTGAAAGGGCAGAAACGCCATCTTACCTCGTGGCAATTCGCTGAAGATTTCTCTCCGCTTCTTTGTCCTGGACGACATCTGGCTTTACTCTGCACATCATGTCCCATTCCCGCTTCTTATCAAGCTGTGTTATAAATATTGTCGTGTGAAAGAGTATTAGGCATTTTTGAAAGTGCAGCACACTTTGATATGATACTCTGTCAAAGGACAAAGGTAGTAAATCATTCTGGCTTAGTCTGTCACGGGACTTTAAGAAAACCCATGCTTTTAGGGGTTCGGCTCAGGGAGCCTGTGGTTAGCACTCAGCGTGTCACGTGAGACACACAGAGTGGGTTTCTGTCGGGTTCTCTGACAGCAGGGACCTGGAGCGCTGCCAGGATACTGAGCCAGGAAGACAAGGCAGGGTGTGGGAACACCACAGTCCAACTCTGCCATCACCGTGTCACCAGAGGGGAGCACTGGGAAGACCCCAAACCACCCTCTTTGGAACCATACGTTTAAACACTGTTTCTCCTCATTTTTAGGAACTGACTTCCTCAGCAGTCAGAATCATTAAGGATTTATATCAGCTTTAAAATGAACAGCATCATGTCCAGATATATCCTATTTGTACACTGACGATTTTCTTTTCCCGAACTCATTCAAACCCACTTTTCTCACGGCGCGTCTGACCACTACCCTTGCCGTGTATGGCACCTCGGTCCCCAGCTGCACCCAATTGACTCTTTGCTACTGCGCAGAGGGAGAAAGGGAACCAGCAAATGAGAAAATCCCACAGACGACATACTCCGATCCAGAATTGTGTTCGAGTAATATCCTGGTCCCGGGCACCTGCGCTGACACACTGCTTCTCCGGGTCCCCCTCCCAGGCCAATGTGTCACCAAATACCAAATATACTGAACATGACAAACTGATCACCAAGAAGCTGCTGAGCATCAGACCCAGCAATGAGAACAAGCGACAAAGGTCTCCTTTATCTGTGCCTTTTCTCCACTCATCCAACCTCTCACTTTGTACTAATAACAAGGTCTAATCACAGTAAAAGCAAATTCCTGATCTCGCTATAAACCTTAGCCTGATTCTTTCCTAAAGGAATCGATTCTTCCCAAATCGCATTATTTAACTGTTAAGAAATTCACTACCAGATGATGCTGGAAATAAAAAAAAACTCTTACTTTGAAGTTTAAAACCGTCAATTCTGAATTATCTACAGTACCCAAGGGATTAGCAGGCATGCAGTACCCCAAAATAATTAACTCTGAAATACATTTTTATAACTACGATTAGAAATAAGTTCCCAGTGTCCTGGAAACCGATAATGCTTAACTTTGAGACACGACGGTGATTCGCACAGGCACCAATGGGAAACATCTAAGGCGTCTGTAGCCACGGAGTCACGTTTCCGGCAGAGAAGTGTGCACACCGTGGGGACAGAAAGCTCTGGCCCGGGGCGCGGCGAGACGCCCGTTTCTCTCGGCTTGGGAATGTGGCTCTCTCGCTGAAACGTTGGGACCAGGTACTTTAGGGTCTGATATTTTTAAAGCCTCTTCTAGCTTTTGCCAGATAATAAACAGAGCCTCAAAGTTTCCGTTGAAAAGTTATGAGTACGATTTAGAAGCAAGGTGTATTTTAAAGTACAAGAATATTAAAGTAATAGCACAGTACGTTCTGTTTCTAAGAGCAAGCTTGAAAAGTTCCATCTTCATACAGCCTTCCACACAGAGCACCCAGTGTTAGGAGCGAGGAGAGCGTTGATCTTGAAACAAGATAAGGGGATGAAGTTAAAAGGACACATGTGCCAATGCAAATCCATCTTTTTCCTTCTTACGTATAAAGTACGTCTCAGAAATCTGTTCTTTTACGTTATCAGTGCAAATGAAGAAAGTTATTTTTTCATTAAAAAACAAAAACAAAAACAAAAACAAAAAACACTTATTCCTAAATAAGTTTAGGAATAAGTGTTTTAGACATAGAAATACTTCAAGTACAAGGGATCCAAAAACCTGGCTACTGTCTCTCTATCTTGACACTACACGACAGTAAACTGAAGTCTGACTTCTGGCCTTTAACTGGCAGACTGCACTAGGTTAATTTCTGTCATCTGAGGTTTAAAAAAAGGTATAATGGATCCAAGTTATCCGGCAGAGAAATACTGGCTTTCAGAACTGCGACCGGCCCCTGAGAGTGGTATCTTCACAGATGTAGATAATAAATCGGTTTTAGCAGAAAGTAACTAACGTGACTATTAGTTCAGTACCTAACAAAGTTCGCATATGGACAGCTAAATTCAATAAAATGACAGCAGTCACATCCACACGCGTGACTGCTTCGTTTTAAAAAGATAAACTTCCTTGGAGCATATTCCTGC
>NW_006439191.1:6789966-6799735 GCF_000325575.1 Pteropus alecto | reverse complement strand
TCCTGCTGCTTTGTGTAGGTGATTAAAAGGTGAACATGCTCAACCGAGTAACTGAGACGAGGGTTCTGAACAGAACCCTGGTTATCCGCCCCCCTGCCCCGCAAATAAGCAAGTTAGACGCTGAAATGCTAACTGAACAAGCGCGGCCCGGCACAATCCGGCGCAGACGAGAACCAGACGGGACGCAGCAGACGACCTTCAAAGCACGCGCGGGACATACCTGCTTCCTTCTCTCCAGTCTCTCCTGCTTTAACTTTTCTTTTTCCTTTTCCAGCTCCTTGTTTTTGAGCAGAATGGGGGCTTTACTTCCGGGAGTCTTCCTGTTGAGGATTTTGGCCATGGCGTCCGCCCAGCCCCCGCTGGCCCCCACACGCGCTTCCGCGGCATTTCCGTCCTCACGGTCGCGGGCTCCGGCCTCGCCCTCACTGTCGGCTTCTACCGCTTCACCATCAGAAGAAAACGGATCCTCTTCTGGTCTACAGATTCCTACGGAACCTACAAGAAGGAACAAATGAAACTTTACCGCCGGAGGCAGAGGAGGCCAAGGCCATTGCCAGACCCCGGTGCCCTGCGTAAAGCTAACAGTTCTCAGTGCGCCTCCATTCTTGCAGAAGGGGACTTTTCAAAGTCCCACGGCTGCAAGAGTAGCGGACGGCAGTCACGGTGGCAGCGCCATCCTGCCACGTCGGCCTCCCAAGGCCCGGCCAGCCGTTGACGGGGGAGGCCGCAGCGGCTCCAGAAACAAAGCCAAGGGCCGCCACCACACCCTGCTGTCGAGGCGGTCACCGACGCTGCACGGAGCCAGCGCGGGGTATGCGCGAGTCCATGGGCCTCGACTGTGTCAGTAAACTACCTGAAGAGAACAATGAAGATTTTAATCTATCGGGAAAATGGTACAGCGCTTCCATGGCACAGAGAAGGCGGAACAACTTCTCTGAGGGATCTGGCTCAGGCATTTAAAATTCTGAATTCATGTGCAAAAAAAAAAAAGAAAACCAAAAAAGCGCCTCTTTTTATAAAATTTGCCTATCTATTTATAAAATTGGTGTCTTAACATCTTTGAAAAATAATCTAATGAAGTAACACGCACCCAAGATACGGAGGACTCAGCTGCGCTGCTGGGTGACCGGACGAGAAGACCGAGATCGGAACTGAAGATACGAACGTGTACGATGGGAACTTTACCGCACAGAACCGCCCCGAAAAGCAGATGCAGGTTACCAGCAAACTAGTTCATCATTCAAGAGTCAAATGGCTGGGCTCAGAGGCCTGACAGAAACTGTCCAGCTGGTGGCCTCGCTTGAAAACTAACCTGTTGAGAAGCTCTGGGCACTTTTAAGTTTGAAGCTTTTCTCAACGTCTGAAGTTAACTGCAGTCCAGCAGCGAGCGCTCAAGCGGCCGGCACAGTCTGCGTGTGTCACGCGACCCAGAGCCTTCTGCAGAGCTTGGTTTTGTTCTTCAGAAACCTATGGAACTTAGCAGGAAATCCTTCAAAGGAGAAAATCATCCCAACAGCTGAGGAGCTTGGAATGCTTCTTAATAAGCAGGAGAAGAGCTGGCAGAGAAGGCCGAGGAGTCACCAAAGAGGAAGAGACCTTGGGGACACCCACGACTGCCACTCAGCGGTACTGTCTTTACACTTTTAAAAAGCACAGCCTTAAAACATAAAGTATGTCAATGGTATGAAAAAGTACGATAAACGCAAGAGATCACTAATAACTCCACTGCCCTAATGTACTGCATATTTCCTAATAAAGAGAATTTTTAAAAATTTATTTGCCACATATTTGAGGCCTTCTCTGTAGGCTGTCTGCTCAGTAAATTTATGAAATCTGAGGACCTATGACTTCAGGCTTTGACATACAGGAGATATAAGAACATATAAGAGATATAAGAACTAAATTATCGCCCACAATATTAAAAAAAAAGCTTTGCCAAACAAAAGCTGATAGCACCATCATGCAATCCAATGAGTTTGAACATCCACCGTTTACCAGATCCCAGCGTCACACATTCTCCCCCCAAAAGCATCTTCCTCTCAATGCAAAGCGCAATGAGAAACAACATTCAGAGAATGTAGTTAGCTGAAAACTAAGCCTGCTACGAGTACACGTTTTATTCCACAGGGTCAGCAGTACTAATAACAAAATAAACAATTCTCTGAAAAGTGCTTCTTTTGGTAAGCACGTACATGCGGCACGGCGGCTAGGAGTCTGTGTCGATGAAGAGCATCTGGGTGATTAAAAGCAGAGGTCTCTGCCGGCTCCTGGTAAAATGTCACGACTGCAACAGTGACATCTTGTGTCCTGCCCCGATGAATTCACACATGATCTGCAGCAAACTTCACGTGCCTCAGGTGCCCTGCACAGGCAGCCAACGGGCGTTATGACCGTACAAGCCACTCCAAACCGCCTCCTCTAAACCCTGGCTGTTTTTTGTTTTTTTGTTTTTTTGGTGTTTCTTACCCAGCTTGACTACCATAAAATGCACAATATGGAAACATGACAAACCTGTGGAAAGTTTTCTAATGCCATTTCACAACCAGCGCTCGCCCACCAACCAAAAAAAATTCCAGAAGAATGTACTTAAGTCATAGTTCTTTTTTTTTTAAAGAAGCTCTACCCCAGAAGTTTTTAGACATTCACTTACAATAGAAATGATGCTGTTTTACATAAATAAATTAAAAATGACAATGTAATGAGGTCTTCCAGCATCCTGAGAAACAGGATTTACTTCTAGGACACCACAGATAATCATGATGCAAATCAGAAAGCAGAACTGATTCTTAAAAATTAACTGTATCCTATAAAATTGAGATTTAAAAAAAATTTTTCCACTAAGTGATCATTAACAGCACAGGGGGATATATCCAGGGGTCTGAGGGCACCGGATAAGTGAAGAATGTCTTTGAAGTCCTGTGTGCTATTTTAAAAAGTAACTCTAATCTTGCAGTCTGTGTTAAAACTCCCGAAGAAGGGAGGGCTACAAAGACTGCGCACGGGAAGTGACAACTGAAGGCCTCGGCCGGGCTTTCTGCATTCGTGCAAAGGTTCTATTCTCAGAGACGGTCACTTGAGAGCTTCACACATGGCCAGAATAACTGAGGAACTGAATTTTAATTTAATTTAGTTTCGATTACTTTAAATTTCAAGAGCTGCACGTGGCTAGTGCCCGCCATGGTGGATGAGGCAGGATTAGACCTCTGCGGTCTCCTGCTGCCTTTCCCCAAACTGCCAGCTTCCTTTCAAACTTGCCATCTGTTGCTGACCCCAGATACCGTTAGCTGCTGGCAAGAAAGTGAGCCGCTTTGCTTAGCCTTCGGAACTGGGATAAAGTTTTAAGAAGACTCACAGGCCCTTGGTATTTACTGGTACTCGTGAATGGCGAGGAAGGAAGGTGAAAATGAAAACTCTCAATCTAGGTTTCTCTTCCTGGAGAAATCAAATGTTCGGTGTAGGCAGACAAATCGCTTAGCCAACTACAAAATTTGGTTTTGCAATTTGTAAAATGTACAAGTGTTCTTCTAAAAGAAAAGCTATTAACAAAAAAAGAATGACTGTGGGGTTATCTCTTACAAAGATGGCAGATACTCAGCTGTTTCTCAAAGAGCAGAAAGCAAGGGTGTGAATGACGAGAGAAGGGAGGAGGCCAAAGAAGTGAGTCTGTGACCCAGGCCGACTGAAAGAGGCAGGGGCAACATCACTCAGTCTAGAACCCAAAATGGCCTCGATTCGAGTCGATGCTCTGTATGAAAATTAAATTTTTTCCTGTATTCATCATTACTGGCACGTCCGGCGGCACGGGAATGTCAAAGAAGCTTAAGAATCGAGTTTGCATTGTGTCTAAACCCCTAACAATGCACCAGTTCAATAAATCTGAGTAGTTCAGGATAACTCAGAGGTGAGGTTATCAACCTCCATTTTTTAATACTTGGTATCATCAACCACCGTTGATATTTCTTCACCTGAGTTGAACTACTAACTAGGAAGTGTTTTGTTTGTTTGTTTTTTGCTTGCTAGTTTTTTGAAGACTACACACAAACTTAAGAGCCAAGTACACACTGCCTCTAGACCTGGAACGAGGTATCATCAGGTCAATAATCTAACCAATGTGAACTCATACAGTGGTGCCATCCTCCCCCTTCTAACGCTTGATATTTATCTACTATTTAAAATGCTGATTGCAGTATTTTACCTTCCATATTCCTGATTCATGATCGCTTTTGATTTTACAATGATCAAATTTCAAACTCTACTGAAGAGTATTACAATTTACCAAAAGTTCAGTTTGAATTGTTTTGCTATCATTCGAGTTTACAATTTCTGTTCACTTTACCCTCAATGATATCTGGTAGATGAGAAAGAGTCTAAAAATCTCATTAAGAGAAGTTTCCCAGTTACTCAGCAAATATATAGGTATTGAGTAAGACGCCATGTGTCGGTCTCAATGCCAAGTTCTAAGATGTAGCCGTTGACCACGCTGATAAGGCCTCTCCCCAAAGAGGTGGGAAACTTCTGCAAAGTCTGACAATCAGTACCTTAGGGTTTTAGATCCATAAAAGCACAACTTCTACCTTTCTTATACAAGTGTCAAAAGAAATTAAAGCCAGAAGATGAAAAACAAAGTTCAAATAACACATAGGTTATACCGGTGTGTCTTCTATGAAATTTAAGTAGCATCTTGCTCAAAGATGTTGCTTTCAAATGTTGATATAAGGCATATCCCTATCAATTTTTAGGATCAAATTAAAATTCAAAAATAAGTCTCTGATTCATTTTCTCGATAAAATGAGCATGTACACAATAAGCCTATAATTTACACACTGATTCCTCCCGTGTCTGAAGCCAAATTCACTCTTTTGCCTTTACAGGTTTTCAGTATTACCTGAAAATTTCTGATAACTTAATAGTTCTGCCAAGGCCACATGTACAAGAACATCTGAACTAGAAAAGCTTTTTCCATGGGTCACCTTTCCAGAAATATCTGATTTCATTACAGAAGAAAACAGCAGTTTCTTGCATTAAACAGCAAATCCTGAGTTAAACCAAAGGAGGATGTCTCATCTTATAACCAACAGATCTACAATACTGAATTTATTATATAAAAGGCCCTTTATTATTCATCTCTACTGCAGAGATACAGACTAAATCTTGAAAGAAAAAGTAGATGGAAATAACTAAGTTGAAACTTAAAGGACATAGGAAAGCTGGTTAAGAGAAAGTGAAGGAAAAAAAACAAAGTATGTTTGTAGAACCACCGCACTGCTGGGAGCAGAGAGAGCATACTGTGTTCAAGAAACAGGGAGTTCAGAATGCGCTAACACCAGTAAGTGCAGGAACTTGTATCTCTAAGGAGAAAGACCTGTTAAAGAAAAATAATAATATTGTATACTATGAGTAATATGCGTAAGACAGAAGGAAGCAATGCCTGCGCTGGGTTCTACGGGATATGGGTCTGTCTCCATCCTTACCATTTTTAACTGGACCACGATCGTGACAACTACCTTTATAACCATCTCTTAATAATACTTATTACATTGTATTACAGTCCTGTTTAATATCCTTACGACTGTAATTCTAGGGCAGGAATTTATTCATTCTTTGTATCCTCAACACCTGGAGGGTGACTGCAATATAACAACACGACTGTTCACTGAACTGAACTGAATAATTAGGTTTCCATATTAGCAAAAAACCTTCTTAACCCATAATGTAATTGACATATTAGCAAGAGAACCTTAGACCCTAATAAGTATTTACAATAATGCACTGAGAAGTCAGAAGAGTCCTAACTTGGAATTATCAAGTACTTGAAAAGGGGCGTCTGATTTCCATGTGGCTAGATTACACTTAGTGGTTAGTAAGGGGCGGAGTGGCAGATGTAGGCTAACAATTTTGGACGTTATACTGAGATGGGAAACCACTCGATCATCTCGAGCACGTAACTGACATGAGCTGAGGTACATCATAAAGAACAGCTCTGGCTGTCACAAAGCTCTAGCTGTAAAAAGACCTAACACCTGGGCAGTAGGAGGCAGGGGTCCTCTGCAATTCCTTGTAACCTAAAAAGCTACTAATGCCAAGAATAAAGATACAGAGGAAGCAGCATGGAAACCGCACGGTTGAAGGCCTCGAACGTCTTTCCTCCTTTCAAAATCAAGCCTCTCTGAGAGAGGCAGTTTCCTACTGCTATTTTTATTTATTCTACTTTAGCCACCTACTCTTCCTTCATTCACTGCTATCTACTCTCCAACTCCCCAACACAAGCACGCACCCACCGCCCGAGCAGAGTCAGGCGCACAGCATCCATCTTCCTCTTACCTCCTTCCGCGTTTGCTCCTCACTCCCTATGAGCCCTATCCCATTCTTGTAATTTCAAAAAAAACCCTTTCCATTTCTCCTTTTGTTACTGTAAGCTTGTTTGCTGCTGTAAACGGCGGCGGTTCTGTCCCGTTTAGTTAATAACAGTGACCCTGAAAACGTCTAGTCAAAGAATGTGTAAGCTCGAAGAGATGACGGCGTCCCTTCCCTGAACACTATTTCCCGACGCCTTTTCACCCGGCCAAAGTCGCCCGCAGGACGCCAGGCCGAGATATAACGCGGCCGGCGACCAACACCCGCACTGGCTCTCCCTGCTTCCCGCAACCTCGGCCTGGCCTTTCCTCTAAGCAGCCGGAGCTCAGCCCTAGGACGTTACCTCCAAAGTCGGCAGCATCTTTGTCCTCATCTTTCAGTTCCGATGCTACAGCCTTGGCTACCGTTTTAATCTTCTTCTTCTTCTTTAGTGAAGTTTTCAGCTTTTTCCCCGCACTCACACGTGAGTCGGGAACGGCCGCGGCCATGTTTCCTCGCCGGAAGCGTCCCTGAGACTTCCGTCCGGTGGTAAAGAGAAACCGTTCGGCATCTAGGTCCGGCAACGCAAGGTTCCGGGGCGTGGCCGGGTAGCCCGGCGTTCTGGCTGGAGCCTCAGCATCGAGGCTGGAGAGAAGTCTGGTTTCCCATTGCAATCCGAACAGTATCTCGCTTTCCTCCTCTGGGTCCCAGGCGTTAGGGGATCCAGTCCCAGTCTTATCCCTCGGAGCCCGACGGCGCGGTGCAGACCCGGCTCCAGGGTCCCTTCTCCTGCCTCCCGCCCGAGGCCAGCATCCCCCAAGGTCAGACTGCCACCTGCCTTCGCTGCCCCGTGTCCCCTCCGAGCAGCTACCACAGTCCCCGGCCTAAATCGTTGGCTTCCTGAAATTACGGCCCAAATCTCATTCACCATTTCCACTCCCACCCCCTTGGCTAACAATGGGGCCTGGGGCCCCAAAAAATATTTTTGGAAGGCATTAATGAATGAATGAATGATAGACTACAACTATTGAAAAGGTTAATGAACCAGACGGATGAGATAACAAACCTTACATCGTGTTCTGTAGGCCAGGCGTATTCTAAAGGCTTTCCAAACTTAGCTTGGAGATTTTCCGGTGGAGGGTTTCTGAGTTTTTAATACCCGAACTTTTTAAAGGAGTACGAATTCTTAAATTTGACATTCTGGCTGTTTAGATAAGGGGGGAAAATACATATATTCATATAATAAGGGGGGGAAAAAAAAAAACATTTATATATGTATGTGTGTATGTATGTATGGATATATATATACACGCACATACATATTCACATATATAAATGAATATATATATATATTCAGTACATTTTAAAACAAAACCGCATGCAGGAAATGTTTCATTCCAAATACAATTGGTAAAAGATCGAATGCCAGCATAAACCTTTTGAAAAGTGGAATTATTGTCGACAGGAGAGATGGATCTCGGAAGTGGGCCCTTTATATTGTCGCTGGTGCCCAGGTACCCTGCCATCCCGCCCCATGCAAACCTTTAGCTGCCACTGCACGTTGGTCTTGAACCTGTGTCCCGCTGACTTTTGTATTTAGCCCTTGTTTTTGCCTGGCGCTACACGAGTTCAAAACGAATTTGGGAAAACGTCGAATTGTAGAGAAGGAAGCAACGTGAGAGAGAAGAATGATTAAAGTGTAAAGAGAGGTGTCTGCACATGAAACACTAATCGTTAGTATCATTTGGTGATCACAAGTGACGTTTCGAGAATTTTACACCTTAACATGATGGTTTATATAGAGGGATTTACTATGTTTACTTACCATTTGAGAAACTGTGTGAAGGTAAGGTTGGTTGATTTGTTATAGATTCAAGTTTTCTTTTTAAAAATAACATAAGATAGGCCTCCAGGTTTTCCTGTGGGAATCTGATTTTTTCAGAAAGGGATTACTGCTATTAAGCAGGAGATTCCTCTTTTAATTTATTGAATCTTCACAATAAGCCAATGAATTAAGATACTCATTTTACCTAATTAGGTTCCCATCTTACGGATGAGGAAACTGAGGCACAGAAAAGATTAAATAATTGCTCAAGGGCATACAGCCAGTAAGTGGCAGAATCACATTCGAACCTAAGTAGTCTGTCTGCTCCAGTATCTGCTAAACCACTGAGCTACTGTGCCAGACTGTTGCCCTTAGCACTTACCGAGTATATCCTGAGAACAGACAATGGACATTTCTGGCAAGCATGGGAATTCATAAATTAGAAGAAGAAGAAGAAAAAAACTCTGCCCTCACAATAACCTAAAATAATTGGCAGGAGGCAAATAGAATGTCCACCGTATGATGGAAATGACCAAAGTCACCGATATACTCGTATGCGGACCTGTGCTAGCTAGCGGCTTAATGCCTCTCAGCTCCACATTCATCCTTTTTGGCTGCTCTGTGAAAATACAGCGGGATCCTATGAATAGTTTTCCTTTGCCTGGACCAGAGGGATGTTCGGCTTTGTCAGTAGGGGGCACTATAGTGACATAAGAAGGAGACTTCGTCCTGGTCACAGTGTGGTGTTCTCTGCAGACTCCTGGCACAGCTTCTCCAGCCCCCTGACTCTGGCATCTGGCTCCTGTTTCTCCAGCATCTGGCTCCTGCGATGCAGTGGTCAGCAGCACCCAGTGGCCGGCAATCACCCCACCCCACCCCCCGCTCTATGCAGTTTCATAGCAGAGTGGCTCTAGTGGGACACCTTCCAAGGAACAACTCTCTCTGGCACCTCGAAAGGGCATCAATTTCCAGAAAGTACCAGAAGGTGGATTTCCAGCAAGTCCTTACAAAATAAATTTTGTAAGACTGTTCCGCTAACTGCAGATATTTATTATTCCTCGAGTTATCTATTTTTGTAACCACGTGTGGCCCATCAGGAATTTAGGTGAGCACCCATCAGTGCGTGCTTGTGAGACACGGCCCAAGACCGCAAAGCCTCGAAGCATTAGTCGCTCTGCTATGAAACTAATCAGCAGAACGTAACACAGTTTTCTTTTAGCCACTGAAAATGAGGGAATCCCCGGAAGAAATGGCCACCGTTCTCATAGGGTAAAGTAGTTTGATAGGAAAAGGATGTCGGGATGAGTGTGAGGGGATCTGCTTTCTCGTCCTATTTGCATTCTAACGAGATATGCCTAGTGGACATTAGGGTGCCTGCCCAGCATCCTGTGAGCAGGACCCTGTTTTTCTGTTATTAACTCCTCCCCTTCACAGCTGCGTGCCTCACAGGCCGCTAATCTCACCCCAGGAGCCAAGTTCAAGGCTGAGTCTGGCTGGTTTAAGGGTAAACCCATGGGCTTTGCTAGGAATAGCAGTGCAACCCAATAGGACATGACAGGAAGCCAAGCGGACAGTTTCCTGACGCCATGAGTAGAAGAAGCACAAGTAAAG
>NW_006439191.1:6752138-6789952 GCF_000325575.1 Pteropus alecto | reverse complement strand
CCCGCCGCCCCCCCAGACAAAGTCAATGTCAACGTGAAATCTGAAACGGCTGTAGCCGTCTTCTTGTCACCTGACAGTCAAACCACCATGCAGAGTACAAAATCAATGTCAACGTGAAATCTGAAATGGCTGTAGCCGTCTTCTTGTCACCTGACAGCCAAACCACCACACAGAGTGCACTGCACTGTGGAAAGAACTGGACCTTTACCTGTATCATGAAGCTGCGAAATCAGCGGAGGCTAAAACACAGTGTTACGTCCGAATGTTTCCCCAGAGTTCTTAAGTTGAAGCCCTTACCGCTGATGTGACTCTCTCTGGAGATGGGTCTTAAAGAAATAACTAAAGTGAAATGAGGTCATATGGGTGGGCCTCAATCCAACAGGACTGGTGTCCTTAAACGAAGAGAAAGAGACACCAGAGATGCTTACCCACAGAAAAAAGGCCACGCGAGGACACACGAGAAGGTGGCCCTCTGTAAGCCAAAGAGAGAGGTCTCAGGAGGAATCAACCGTGCTGGCAAATCGAAGCCACCAGAACTGGGAGGAGAAACTAAATTTATGCTCTTTAAGCCACCCGGTCTATGGTATTTTAAGTCAGACGAACACTCCCACCATACATGTCCTTCTTCAGTAAGATAAGCACTGTTTAGGTCAGTTTGCAGTGAGTCAGATTTTCTGTTCCTTGCATCGAAACATCATTGCTCTCGATACACTGTGGGATCTTGGCAAGTTGTTTCGCCTTAAAAAAGGCGTTCGATTTCCTCATCTTTAAAAACAAGGGGGCTGGCCTAAATAAACTTTAAAATTCGTTTCAGCTTACATTTCTATGCTATTATGGGATAAATTTCCAAGTAGACTGTTTTCCCAAACCCTTCCTCTGAAATCCAGGATTCAAGACTAGAAGGCATACCTCTGCAAAGAATATTCAATAGCAGTTATCTAAAATGAATAATATAATTTGATTTGTTCTGAACTCTGCAATTTTTTTTGTAGGTCATAACAGGGTGGGGAGACTATAAAGATGGACATAACCTTCTTTGGTTGGAACGAGGACTCAGAATTGAGTTGCTGTGGGTATATGGCTTCTGTGTCTTCCCTGGCTATTGACCCTTAGAACAGAGAAATTACTAGTAATAATCTTTCGTGTGTGTCACCTTAAGGCTTTTGAAATCCATTAAGGAGCAAGTAGCTAGAACTTCCTTTTCTCCCGGACCAGGTAATTTTGCTCTTTAAAAGAAAAGTGCAAGAACCTCCGAAGCCCAAACATTCCAGACTCCACCTGTTCACATGGCCGTTTCTGAGTCTTCCCATCTTTATGTTAAGGACACATGTTTCTGAATCCTTTGGGATATCTGTAAAAAGAAGATAGCTTTCCTCTTTCTTTATCTTTCCTCTAGCACTGAACTCCTGCTTGTAACATAATTAAGACCCAGGGAGTAACTTCATTATTTCTACCCAGACCGAGGCCATGTTTGATGGTCTCTTTAGAGAAAACATCCTATCAACAAGGAAGGGACAGATTACATCATCTGGTTGGTGTTAACAACGGAGCAGGCGACGACCGGCCAGACGAACGGGCTTTATTTCATTTGAACGAATTACTCGTGGACTCCCGGTCTCAGAGCCCGCATTAGTGAGACGGGCATTATCATGCATCAAGGAGATGTATTCCACTGGCATAAAACCTTTCCATTAAAAACTCACCTCGCGATGGGAGTTAACCATCTCTTAGGCAGTATTCATCAGCAGTGACAAGTTCTACTGCCCAGGATTACCGAATGATCAAGAAAACAAGAACAAAGAGGGGCCACCTTGATCCTTCCAGACTTTCCGAGTCTCACTTCCGTTAGTAGAAAATGCATCCTGACTTGTAAACAAGGAACCGCCACTTCCTTCCCGTTGTGACAGTTGAAACTCAACTTATTGAAACATTGACTTGACGTTTTCTTAGACCCCACCACCTCGGAGAGTTGTCGTGGTATCGACAGAGAGAACTTTCAATGAGAAAAATGGCTTAGTCATGTATTTGGTCAAACTTAATTATAGCTATTATCACGACAAATGAAAACATGGCCATTATTACAACGAACACTTTCAAAGCAAGCTCCGGCACGTTGCTTTTCTGATTTTTTTTCAAGCTTTGTTCATTTCGTCGTTTCGAATGGACTCATTCGTCTGAAAGTAGTGAACACGAAATTTAATTTTCTTAAGGCAGAAACTAGACAATGTTTGGCTTTGACGCGATCAAACGCGTTGCTCTGGAGCCTTGGCATTGCACAGGACAGAAGAGAAAGTGTTGGGATGTGCGACAGAATTTGATCTCCAGCTTCGAAAAGCTGCCCCCAGAAGCAATGGTTTCTCTTAGTAGCTCGAGGCCAGATTTGGAGGTGCTCTTCAGATACAGACATGGAGCTCTGGCTTGAAATGGATGCCACTGGCTTTGTGTACTCCATGCTTCTGTACTCACAGGTCCCTTTGGAAGAGGTCGCATTAAATTGTCCTTGGAACATCGTTGCTTTTAAGAAAACCTTGTGTCTTTACTGAAGAAATGACTTTTCAGTGTCTATATTATTTCCTGAGCTTACCATTAAATAATGTTCACAACTGTCAAAACAGATATTTAGAATGGCTTTGCGTCAGAAGCAGGTCCCAAATGGCTGCCTATCCGTCGAGGTTCTTTACCATGAGGAATATTCATGGAGTCTGTGAATCTTACGTTTGGAATTTCATGTTTGGAAAAACCATTAGAAATAGTCTTGTTGCGTTTTGAACATCCACTGATGATCTATGTCTCGCTTACAGGAAAACCAACAAGAACAAAACTGTACATGTTTCATTTTGTAGTGGGATTCGGTAATGGCCCAATTATGCTCAGCCTCACCTAATGGAGGGTCTCCCCAATTAGTGGCTAGAAGGCAAAGGGCAACGCTGACCTTCTGTTCCATCTTTCACTAATGGAGAAGGCCTTGCACCGTGTGAGAATGGTCATAACGAGCTGGTTGCTGAAATCCACTAAATTCGGTCAATAAATATATTCTGACTACTGTTGGTTTTCCTGTGAGATAACCAGAGAGAAGACCATTCTGTTGTCAGCAGATGCTGAGACTATGATAGACTCATCGATGACTTTTTCCCCTTAAATTTAGAATTCTTCCTTGAGTGTTTCTTGTAAAATGGGAGTCAGTGGAAGGGTGGGAGCTGCTTTGTCAGGCTTCTAGTAATTCCGACCCCAGGAAAAACAGGTAGGTCATCCAAAGGGGCTCATGTGGCCTGAGTGTCACTTCGAGAGGAAGTGCAAACAGTGTTCTTCAGGTCACGGACAGGTCCAAGGTCAACCTTAATAATAGAAAGCACTGTTAGAAGTTACAGTGAGGAGCATTGAGTAACAAGCAAAGAAGTCTCCCGAATCTGGAAAAGAATGTAACCGATTGAAATCATATAGATAATGACAGAAGCCCGCTCTGCTGGTTCTTCCCCAGGCCTTGAGCAGGGTGAGATGGAACATGAAAATAGTCATAATAGGGACACATAGCAAGATTATTAACACCACTCACGTTCTACTTCCTGATACCTCTTGAATCTATTGCCTTTATCTTGGTCAAAACCGCCATTATCCATCCAGTGGATTTTTTGCAAAGGCTTCTCATTTGGTCTCCCTGCATGTACTCAGTAGACAGAATGATTTTTTTTTTTCCCCCAAATGCAAGTCAGACCTCCTACATCTCCCTTACATGGCTTTGCCAGGTCCTGCAATGGTCTAATGGTCCAATGGTTCTTGAGACCAGTGAGTTGGTCCCCCAAGGAGCCTTTTGGCACTGTAGAGGTGACAATCTCAAATGTTAATGCACAGTTCCAAAAGGGACAGTTACTGGGAGTATAGTGTTTTCATGTTTTTCATATAACTATGGGGGGTGGTGGGGGGAGGTTCCTATGGTAATAGAAGCTGTGAATGTAACTATACTAATTTCACCTATTATGTGTTCTAACTGATTTAATTTAGTGAAATTACACAATTTACAGTTTACTATGTAATCTGAACTTAACTTTTTTATAGAATAATAAAGTCAGGATTTTGAAGAAAAAAAAATTTTTTCTGGGGACATGGGAATAATAAGAACTTAAATAGGAGAAAATTATGCTCCCCAAATTCAGTCAAAATAGCAAGAAGCAGATACAGTGCTACCTGCTTTGTGATCATCTTTTCATTGTTCCTGCAGCTTAAAGATTGTTAAAGAGAGTTATTTAAGGAATACATTTCTTTAATTTCAGAATAAATTCCTACGTATTGGAAAAGCTTTTCTTCAACTCTCTTTACTAAAATAGAGTTCTTAAGGAAGAAAAAAAAAAGAAAACCAGGAAAAGCACATTAAAACGGACACGAGAAGCACAAGATCCCATGAAACTGACCCCACTTTGCCAGCCTTGTCATTCGTCAGGAGTTACATTTCCTGCACGACGATCTCATTATTGCTTTCATGGACAGACATACAAACCGATGTCCATGAGCAAGTTCAAATCCAGATGCCATCAAGTAGAAAGGAGTGGTCCTTTCCACATTAAGGACTTAACCACTCCCTGTCCCTTGAGACCATTCCAGGACACAGTGAAGAGCACGGCCAGGTCTGAAATGCAGAAGTATTCTGCGTCCCCGCTGTGGTCAGCCTTCCGGGGAGCTCGGCCCTCCCTCTCCAGGGACTGCCACCCCTGGCCTCACTTCCGCATTTTTTATTTGCATGTGCTAGCCTTTTTATTGCAAATAGGGCTCTAAATCTTACATCACAAATGGATATTGCACTTTGTGTGAGTGCGTGTGCAAGAGAAGCTATCAATAATGTCAGTTATGAAAACCTGATCATAAGTGTTTTTAGTCCATTAGCCATTTCGCTTTATTTATGTCCCCTTTCTGGCTGGATTTGAAGCCAATATTCAAAAAGATGAAGTTTGGATGAAGAGCAACACAAGGGAGTATAAAACATTGTCACATTTTTTTCAGGCCGGAAAATATTTCTTATATTATTTCTTTAAACCGTTTCTAACAATCCAGTAACTACTAGGGAAGCAAGGAGCGCAGAATGAGGAACTGGGCCAAGGATGGGTATTTAATTTCTATCTATCTATCATCTATCTATCTATCATCTATCATCTCTCTATCTATCTATCATTATTATTTTTTTATTTTTATTATTATTGTCTATCATCTATCATTATCTATTGATCTATCATCTATCTACCTACTTATCTAATCTATCATCTGTCTGTCTGTCTGTATCTCTGTATCTGTGTATGTATCTCTGTATCTCTGTATCTCGGTATCTATCTATCTATCTATCTATCTATCTATCTATCTATCTACCTACCTATCATCAATCTACCTACCTATCATCTATCCATTTTCTATCATTACATTTAATTACTTTTAACAAACATTACCAAAATTTAAAAATGACTTATTATGCACCCAATAAATATTCCTATAGGCAATTTTAACGTATCTTGCTTCATTTCAGCTACTAACAGAAACCCAGCTCATGATTTATTAATAAAATCCTGTTCGCTCTTATTTGCTGATTTATCTTCCAAAGAGCATGCAGCCCGAACAGTTGAACCTGCAAGGAGAGAATGTACCCTGGGCCTTTCCTGGTGTACAGTGGCTGCAGTGGTTGAGACTGCTGGTGTGTGGGTACCAGTTTAATGCCTCCCAGAAGCCATCACCTGCTCCTACAGCAGCAAGAAGAGTGAGGTGGAAATGTCAGCCCACGACTCCTCTCTGCGCGTCACCCCCTGCAGTGGGGAGCGGGGAGCGGGGCTGTGGCACTCACCCCCAGAGCTGTGCCCATCACTCACAGAGCCCAAGGAGAGCCGGGAGAGAGAACGGGACGGGTGACAAAAGGGATGCTTTAAATAATCCAGGCTTCTTTTATGGCATATTAAAACCCATAATGATATAAATGCAAAGGAGAATGCATTTTCTCCAATAGGTTAATAGGCATATTAATAGGGGTCTTTTAAGAAAAGAATCAAATGTTTGGTCTAATGTCCAAAAATAATAAGCGATATTGTAACTCGGTGTTGGGCTAAATGCCTCATTTGAGCTCTGTACACTTAATAGTGAGTCTCAGACTTATTTACATTTGTTTCCGTTAATGACAATGCAGATAGGATGTCTTAAACCCTGACGCAGACCCAAATAAAGGCGAACACGCACTCCTTGAGTCACCTAGCCCTTCTCTGTGGAGTCATTTCTAATTGAATGTTAAGATCAAAGTTTAAGTTTATAAGAAAGAAAAACAAGTTCAGATAAATAGTTATTATCTGACATCCTTATGAAAATTCATGACCTGCAGCTTTATCGGGGACCTTATAAGAATTCTAATTGTGAAGTATGCAGAGCTATTTAATGGCTAGTCCGCTCCAGTCTCTTGATAAGAAGTGAGTTAAATAATTGTCCTGTTTAACTTGTGCTTGTTAACCTTTAAGGTCAACTAGTTTGAACATACGTTTAATGAAATCCTGGAGCCAGAATTTATGATACTGCTGCTGAATGTTAAATTGGACAATTTACATAAGCAGGACATTAACCTTCTGAGCACTAAATAGCATTTTAGCACTTAGCCGCTGGGGACAATAAGGGACATGTTCTATATATTTGTGATTAGCTTGCCTGGGAACTCTCATGATGACCAATTGGCCCACCAAGTTTAGCAGCGTAATTAAATGAATGGACTCAACCTAAGTAAATTATTGGTGCTGTGTACAGTACATCATTATAGTTTGAAGGGAAAAAATATGAATAATTTAATAATACATTACTAATTTATCAATGCTAAGTGACTTCGAGGAGCCTCTTTGTAGTTCATTGTTTTAAATCTGGTATTTGATTTACCGATTAAAATAGAACTGATTTCATTTCTTGCTAGAAATATATAGCAGCTGTACATTTTATTTTATTTTTTGAGGTGGTAAGTGTGATATCTTCTGTTTTAGTGATATTACAAAATACCTACTACTGTGCACTGATTAGCAGGTAACTAGTCATTCATCACAGTCAGATGCACGCAGTCCCTGTGACTTGGGAGCCTTCCTGAGGGGAGGGCACGACCCCCTGAGTTGTTCATAAGCCCAGCGTGCAACACAGTAGCAATTATCATTATGCTTTGGAAGGGTCCAGCACCAAGGAATTCCATTTGCTCCTCACCTAGCAGCGTCCCTATTGATTGTGGATAATCGGTTCCCTGGGCAGACTGTCTGGAGTTGCTTTCAGTCTAACACTAGGGTGTATTGAACTTCAGTGGCTAACTAGCTGTTTGGGGGAGTAGTATGTCACCCTAAAGTCAGCTGAGGGCCCTGCCCCTTGGTAAACCTGGCCCAGGTCGCACCCCGTGCTTCTCCCCGTGTCTCCCCATGCTTCTCTCCCCCAGTTTGGCTTTCGTGCTGCCTCTTTCGTCTCGAGGGCCCCTGGGAACGCTGTTCGTAGCCTTTTCCTGGCTCCCCTGAACTTCGCACACCTCTGCCGTTTGGCGTTTTAACCGCGCGTGGTGTGGCGGGGCACGTGGCTGAGCCCTGATCTTTTGCTGGCCTTAATCTTCGCCCTTCTTTGTCTCCTCTTTACCTTCTTCAAAGGAACAGGACTGTGTCCCTCTATCTCGAGGCCACTCTCAGGTTTGCCTTCTACTCCAAAGATCCCCCAGCGATTTCTCCAAACAAACATTTTCCCCTTTCTAAAAGGAAAATACGTTCGCGTCCAGTTGCCAAGCGGTAGGAATATGGTACCAAGTGAAGTGGATACTCAGAAAATATTTGGTTCATCGGCTTGATCTAGCAAGTCGAACTGTCCATGTTAAGTCTGAGCCAGAGCCTGCTTCATCGATAAACAACAATTCCTTGCATTTTTTACACTTTTGAGAATGCTTTAGTCTATCATCTCATCTCATCCTCGTGAGCCTGTGAGATGCAGACACTGTTATACCGATTTCCCACAAACGAAACTGTGAATGAAAGATTAAGTGCCTAACGCAAAGAAACCCTCTCCTTCTACTTCGTGGCAGAGCCAAATTTAAAACGCACTACTGCTTCCCAGTCCGGCGCTTCTGGGTAACCGTGCCGCACGTGCTCCGATCATCGATCGATCAGGTCAACAAACAGTGTCCGGGCACCTATTATTTTTTATCGATGTTAAAATACCTTTAAGTAATTTACGCACATGGTAACAAAGTAATTAGAACAATAGAAATAATTACACACTGAAAAGTAGTCTCTCCTCGCTGTTGCCACCTCCTGTATCTTATAGATACTCCGAGCGTGTTCTATTTCGTAAAAGTTTGTGTGTTGATCTTTTAAGACATATCTGGCAGCATGATAGATATACTAGTTGGCACCTTGATTTTCCCCTTAACAATATGTGCTGGCCATTGATCTATATTAGTACACATTCATCTATTTAATTTTTTAAATGGGTGCACAGTGCTTTATTGCAGGTATTGGTCATAATTCATTTATTCCTTTGGTTCCTTCCACCTAAAGTTTTTTTTTTCTTTTCCTGTTACGAACAGTGTTAAAATCTTCGCAATACATCTTTGTATCTTTAAATTCAAGTATACCCGGAAGATCTATTTCTTATTTGAAAAGAACCAGTCCGGTACTTTTCCAAGCCACACCCTGGTCACTCAGCCTGGCACCCACTTTTGTCATTGATAAGGGAGCAGACTTTCCTGTTAATATGTATCCCATCCTGCTCCCAGTTGATTCAGCTTCATTCCATCTTTCTCAACCCAGTTACCCTTGGGTTGGAGAAGCAGAATTATTAATCTAGCAGAACGTTTGGAAGTGAATCAACAAACAGGACGAAGCCAAGGTACAGTCAAGCCAGTGTAGAGAAGGGTCTGGGATAATATGGACCTGGATTCAAGTGGTGGCTCTACTGATTACTAGCTACGCCATGTGGGCAAGTCACCTGGGCTCTCAGCCTCCTTTTTGGCTCTTCTCTCTCTGGCTGATAACGGCACCGGCACCCTGAGAAATGTGGGGGATAAAATTACATGATGCTTGTAAATGCACAGTTCCTGGCTCAGGGTGAGCAGTCGAAAAGTCATAGCTTTGATCAACTATTAGTATTATTGAAACTTTCTAAAATAATTGATTAGACAGCTGAGTCAATCCCAGACAAAATTTTGTTGTTTATTTTTAATCTTAAGACTATGTACGTCAAGCTATCACTCGACAACGGAGTTGGTCAGAGTAACAGACAGACAATCCTTTCGACTAACACCATTTAGAACCATCTGATGAGTAGATATGGTCTACCCTTTAGCAACTACTATTATGCATATTGTTGGGTGAGAACAATATTACTGTTCAGGTGAGTATTTTCAACTGAGACATGATAGTAAGATATTTTATAGGTGTGAATTCTAATTATTTTTTATTTCTCTGTTGCCAGTGTTTTACTATTAATTTTGTATTGTTCTGTAATGTGAAAAAACTCAAAAAGAATGTTTGGCCTTCACTACCTTGCAAACCCCCACTGCCGCCATTTTTTATGTCATTGAGGAAAAGGAAAGGAAAGATTGAGTAAAACTACTTGTCTCACTGATGCCTAGCCTGACCAGGGGAAGCTGGAATCTTTCTAGAATTCTCCATGAGGACGTCTCAGATCAACTGTTCCCTGGAACATTCGATTCCCACTTGGAAAGTAGCAACCCTCCTCAGAGTTGCAACTTTTCTGGCAGATGGTCTAGCAATTGACATTTTGGGATAGTTTAATAGAGTGAAAAAAGTACTTAGAGTCAAAGGACCTGAATTTGTGTCTTATTCAGCTGCTTTCGTGCCCTGAGTGGGCACTCGCTGAAGTCAGCTTCTTCTTTCTCTCAAGTGTCATAATAATACCGACCCCACTTTACCTTACGGAAGCAAATGAGGTGATGAAAATCTTTTGTGAATAAAAGAACATAGGTAAACTTTACTAATTATTGTCATTATGACTATTATTGAGACTGGAAATAAAATTAAGAGAGTCAGGGATAGGATCTGAGCCCGGTAAGAGCGGTGTCATCCTGTTGGCATAGAAGCCAAACCTTTCAGCTCCGGAACTAGCTAGCCCTTTTGTAATAAATACAGTTGACTATTGAACATCTCAGGGGTTGGGGCATTGACCTCCCACTCAGCTGAAAACCCACATGTAACTTTTGACACCCCCAAACTTCACAACTACTTCCTGTTTTGTTAGACAAACACCTCCTCGGTGTTTCAGACCTCCTGGAGCTTTTCTACTGGAAAAACATCTCTTTCTCCAGGGTTCGGCTGGACACTTTACATAGTATGTGTTGACATCTCTCTCTGAGCCATTTTCTCACCTTTGTTACCACTCAGGTCGTACACCTTGACCTGGCTCAGCTGAAACTATTCAAGTCCAGTTTCTTTCTCTCTCTGTCTTCCCACCGTCTCTCTCCTAGCCTGTCTCCCCGGGGCCTCTGACAAATCACTGTGTATTCTGGAAATGCAAAATCACTACAACAATAGCCGTATCAAGATGAAATGAGATAGGTAACTTGCTCCAAAGAAAACCTATAAAGCTTATTCTGCTTTCAAACCTAAATAGATGTGGTTTTATGGATTAGCTGATAGTTTGGATGAACTAAACTGATGATCCCCTTCATTATCTTTGATACTTCAAGGAGTTAAAGGTGTCATGACTGGCTTGATGATTTTTTTCTTTTAATTCTTCTAAAGTGCTCAGTTGCTTAGGGGAATTTCTGGCCGAAAGATATGACCAGATAGTATTTCCATCTCCCACCTGTCCTTTGTGGAACTCCTTCTCTCAAGAACATATCTATAAATTAAAATGATTGGGGATGGACAATAACTATTTAAATAGGTAGATCTTGGCCCCCCGATATCTCCCATGTTTATTCATTTAGATAACATTAATCTGCCTTTTCTCTTTAGCTATGTTGCTTGCCAGATACTGAAGAAACATTATCAGTTCAGAATATTTTTCAAGGGATGCAAATGATTGCATAGCCTTCTCCTTATTGGCCAATATAATTTTAGCTAGAAATGCTTTTCAGGAAGCATCCGATGCCTTAATGACCAGATTTCCTGGTCTCCCTTTTACTGCTCTTCCATGTTCCTTACATGTTCTTTCTTTTCTGGACTTGGAATAAATTATTTAGTTGGGCAAGGATAACCTTCTTTTATTCCCAATCAACGCCTGGCTAGAAATATATAGACAGATTTTTTTTTTTTCATCTCTAAGGTCAAACTCAAAGATTTTGATAAATGAAAGTGTTGGTTTCATTTTCAGAAAGCGACCTGAAATTCGAAATATTCTTTCAACTTTATTGCGACCGTCACCCACTCGGCAAGGGAAAGCAATTTCTCTGACATGTTTTCCATTCAGCCTTCTTCAAGATAATTCCCTTCATTGCTTTGTTAAGTCAATCACACTAACAGGTACCAGTTATTCTGTGTCTGCCTTGGGCTAAATAGAGCAGGTGACAAAAACCCTTTCAGGTTGTCAGGTATTAATGTAAAATACCCCTAGACCTCCCTGCTTATTCATCTTCATCTCGTTGACTAATGTGTTTCTCGTGTTGTTACATGTTGGTAAATTAAAGGAACCTTCCAGACAGTTTTGTCAACAGTTTACTGAAATGTGTCTCATTAGTGGGGTTGAGCTGTCACACGAGTGTAATTTAATCCTATTGAATTATCACTCAAAAATGCCTAAGTGCTTGGTTTTTATACACTGGATAGAAGGCTTGCTACTAACACTGTCATATTTTCTGTTGATGAGAGAGGAAACAAGTAAAAAATATGCAGGGTCCCCTCTGTCCCCACCTACCCTCCTCAATATAGTGCTAGTATGTCAACTCCTGAACAGAATATTACATTTCACTCTAGACCAAAAACATCCCCGTGGATCATTTTCTTTTCAAATCTAAGAAGTAAAAGCGAATGCTGACAGCCACCTCCTTTATTTCCTTGTCCACTAACCAAAGAAATCGTTGATACAGAGGCCGACCCGAACCAGGAGGGCAGTTTTCAGAATCTGTGTGCAGCATTTTTCTAATGTGACTGGGACTCCTTATCGTAAGATATTATTTGTGAATGGCGGTAAGTGACATCGTGTGTTATAAATGGCAAAGCAGCGCGTGAGATTCATTGTTGTTCTTCGGTCGCGTCTTCGTCGTGATCTGTACACGCTCCGAGGGTGAACTGTGACGAGAATAAGGCAGGGACTGAGCGTCAGGAGTGAATGCAGGAGGGACAGACGCTGGTGACGCTCCCCTTTCCAGTAACTATCCGGAACTATCTCCTCAGTTCTCCGGGTGACTATGATGTCATTGTCAGGGCGTGAGTTTTTTTATTGTGACTTGCCAGGTGGATCAGCTTCATCTATGGAAATAAGGGACAGTTTCTTTGGTGGCTAAAGACGAATGGCAAAAAAAACAAAAAACAAAAAATACAAAAAAAAAACAGGCTGACCTAAAGAAGTTAGCCTGTCATACGGAAGATACGCTGGAGAGGGCTCCACCATAATCGGAAAAGTAGAACTTCGTGCGTGCTTGCCGCGGGCCATGTCCTGTGCTATGCATTTCACATGGATTTGTTTTTTGTTTGTTTGTTTCTTTCTCTTAACAACCCTAAGTATTTGACTCTGTTCTGATCACTGTTTTATGGTAAAGGAAGCTACTACTCAGAGATGTAGAAGTTAAGGTTATCCAGCCCTCAGATGGCAGAATCAGAATTCAAACCTAGGGCCCCACGCTCTTAAAGGTTCTGCAGCATTGTGGGCACAGCTACGAAGTCCCAGAATCAGAGCCCGATCACAAGTCCTGGATATTCTACCTTGTCACTGCAGCTCTCCAAAAGAAGGCTGGCCACCAGGCGATGCCAGTTCCGTCGTCTGCCCTTGGCCTCCCAGTTACTGGGAAGCAGAGCTGCAGAGTTCTGTGGTTGTTTTCCTACTCTGCCATAGATCGTGAGCTACGGCCCCAGAGCGGGACGCTTGTGCACTGTGAGGCAGGTCGTGGGATGATGAAATAAGATCCCATAGCCTTTGGAGGCCTGGCCAGTGCCCCTGTGACCGTGCACTCGACCTTACCTGCTTGTTGTGCTTTCATGGGCATGAGGATTGTAAATTATATGGCTGCCTTCTCAGCCCTCTTACCTTCTTCTGACCTCCCTCCACCGGCCCTCCATGTACCTGTCAGGCTCCACCAAAGACGCACTAAATTCTAAATGGTGGGAAATGGACTCTGCATAGCATGTGGGTGAAAAAGGCCACGGAATCTTATACCCGCATTCAGACAGCAGCAAACATAGCCTGGGAGAAAAATTGCAGAAGAAGATGTATTTTTTATACTCATTTTCTTTCTCTGAAAGTAGAGTGAAGGAATCAAAATCAAATGAATGCATAGGTATTTCTTTTGTTGTTTCCATTGATGGAATAATTCCCATAAGCAACCTCCGAGATTATAATAGACACAGAACTCTTACTGATCTCAACGGCTGTTTTATGTGGGAGACACAAAGGCAGGACACATTTGAGAGGCAGCAAAGAGGGTGGGGAGAAGGGAGGTTAGGTGTTCTGAGTTTGAGACCAACCGCTATTGACTTGCAATGTAGCTTAATATTTGGGAGATTAGATTAGAAGATGTCAGAATTCCCTTCCAATGCTAAAATTGTAAATCGTGGACTCATGAAAGTCGTAAATTTTTATTTCTGTGCTTTCTTATAAACATGACATTCCTCTGTCTTCTCTATTATGGAATTGTCCCATAATTTTCCTCTGTAGGAAATTTCCATGGTAATGTTGAAAAATCACCTAATCCTTAGAATGTATTACAATTGGAATATTTTGTGACATACCAATAAAGCAACATTTTAGAAACTCAATCCATTAAATTGGATTCTGATGTTTTCTAAGGAGGATCTGTTTAAGCTAAATCTAGTGTTTCACACATCTTTCACGGTAATTTTGTTTAGAGATGTGACATCCCTGTGTACGAGTTTCCTTCTTCATTTCCTCATATGACAGTTTGAACCTCTTCTCTGTTATATAACTCCTTTCTCAACTTGCCTCGACCATTCACCAAACAGGTCATCATTTCTATCTCACTCGAGCTATTGTCCTTCGTACACATTTCTAATATTGCTCACAAACGTTCTTTAATTATTATTCTTTCATGCCCAGTGTTGCTTATTTATTTACACTAGAGTTAGGCCGTTTGATTAATTTTCGTAGATCTACAGAGTCCAGAGTTTAGTGACATCCTGTAGGTCTCCCATATATATTGATTCAATGAATAAAGACTGACATGCATTCGACCAACTTATGACGTTGTCGGGGAAGCGTTGTCGATTCCCCAAGACCGATCTGTTCACAGAGTCTTGTCAATGCTGCCTTGGTTCTTCCCATTTAGTGTTAGAAACATCATGAGCATGTCACAGGTGGAATTTCTCTGTAAATAGCAAGAGATCTTATGGTAGATCTAAGTTTTGTAGCTATAGGAAGGATGCTAAAATTAAACGTTTATTAAGAATTTGTATCCATTCGAACCCCTTAAAATCCATAAATAGGATACTACACGGTATCTTTGATAAGTGTAAAATGAAGCGAAATGAAATTAAACAAAAATTTGATTGTAAATAAAGGAAGCCTCCACACTTATTACGGTGTAGTTTCCTTAGTATGTAGTTGCATCTGAGGTAGCACTGGCTTAAAATTCCTTGCCAAATATTTAATTTTATAACATGTTGTCATGTTATAAAATTATAACATGTTTTTAAAAAAGGATTTCATATTTTTAATATGACTTTTAAATAAATGTTCTTAATGAAAACTAAGAAAAAGTTTTAGGCTTACTTTAAATCCAACAAATTTTTATTGAATACCTTCTGTGTGTTAAACACTATTCTAGGTACTTGGTCATAGCAGTGACCAAAACTTCTGACCTTAAAAATTACATTCAGTGTAGTCATTTGCAACTAGAGGAATCTGGAGGGAACAGTTAAGCATACTGTTTGCATTTTTCTGATGCATTTAATTATTTGATGATCTGGATTTTATATGGAAGAATTAACTTAGTAAGGAAAGAATTCATGAGTTTTTTGCTTTGTTTTGTTTTGGTTTTTTTTTTTTGGTATTCTTCCCAAATAATTGACACTGATTAATTTGAAGCTATTTCCTACAATGCTTCAACGCTGTTTTGGTGAATTCCCAATTACGATGATTTTGTACTTTTTCCAATTTAGTGTCTTATATATAATCACTCTTCATTGCCTTAGAGAAATATAATCACAAATAGTGTGATCTACCTACATACCTAGGTGATATATTCAAGTTTTACTGTTTCATTTTAAAACAAACAAACAGAGAATTCGTCCTAGGATAGGAAAAAATTAAGCAGAAAAAAAAGTTACCTCTAGTCATTGGTGTGAATCCAGTTGTCTGTACGTTATGGGAAATTAGTCACTTTTTAGAAAGAGCTTTTAATTGCTTAATCTAAGTAATGTGGGCAATGGCATACGTGTTTTATTTTAGGGTCTATCTAGCCCACTCGGAAAATGTAATGGACCTAATTTTCATTTAGTATAGGTCTGTGCAGTTCCTAAAACATCTAAATGGCTATTAATTTAATCAGGTAATTTAACTATAGCTCTAGAAAAGGCCACCAGCTAGTTGTCACGCTATGATTATGAGGATGACATTTCTATCCCATGATGCCAGAGGCAGACTTTGATACATCATTTTCTTTTTGAAGGTTAAACTCAGATAACCTGCCTTTGGCATTTAATTAGCTACATATTAAACACTCTTTTAATAATAAAATGATTAAAAATTTTATTGCTTCTCAAATGAGGCCCTTTTAGATAGATTTAATGACTTGGTTAGAGCTCTATAGTTTGTGAGCCAAACCTTCCTTAGGCCAGTGTGTAGTAATGATATGCTTTACAGCTTGCAAAAATCTGTATTTTATTCAAATGATGGCCATAATCATGTTGGATAAAACTTATAATGCTTTCTTCTGTATTTTTAAGTCTAAATGTTAAATGTCATTGGAAAGTAACCAGAAATTCTCTGAAATTATCAAGTTCAAGACTAATAAAGAGACAATGAAGTCTGTTTAATGTGCTGAATCTTATATACTAATTGTTTACCCTTTGAAAAAATCATTTTTCATCATTGGATACCTGCAAAAAATAATAAAACTATTGTAGAAATGATGGAAAAGTGTGAGTGGACTGGAACTCCCCATCCATATTTTCAGTTACTATTAGCCGGTCCGTGAAAACGGTCATCAAGAGGCCATTTGCAGTTCCTCTGTAGTATAAATGGGGAGGGAGAGAGGGGAGTTAAAATATCTGTAAAATAGGTTGAAGAGACAGAAAGCTATCAAGCAAGAACATCGAATAATTTTAGTCTGAATAAAAGTCACCATTTTAGTTTTACTCCTTTTTAAAGATTTTATTTAATTTTGAATGTATTTTACTTTTTATATCTGCACAGGTTTTAAGTGCTCGGTTCAATGAGATTTGACAACAGTCTATACCCTCGTAACTGCCACCCCAGTCAAGCCAGGCAGCCTTCCATTCGCCCCTAAACCTTCCTCATGCTGCGTCTGTCAGCTTCCCACCCCCGCCCGACTATTCTGAACGCTGTCACCACAGCTTAGCTTTGCTCGGTTATGAACATCGGGTAGATATAATCACATGGTGGACCTACCCCCTTTGCTCATCACGTTATTTTTGAGATTTACTCAAGCTGTGATGCACATCAGCAGTTTCTTCCTTTGCATTGGTGTGCGGTGTTCCCTTGTGTGCATACGTCACAATTGTTTATCCGAACACCTGTTGATGGAGATTTAGCTCGTTTCCAGTTTACTAGTACCAATAACGCTATGAACATCGTTTTGTAATTCTTTTTCGAACACCGTTTCGTAATTCTTTTTTGAACATGTGTTTTCATTACTGTTGAGTAAAAAGTGCCACTGGGTCATTATAATACTTGTATGTTTAACTTGAGGAGAAACTGCTGATACCCTCACTTTTGATGAGGTTGTCAGCGAGCCTGCATGTACTCCTAGCTTGGAAAGATAAAAGGACTCAGCAAATAATAGTCAATGCCATGGATGATGCAAGGGCGCTTAGAATTTTAATGGTGGTTTCTTCTGTCTATAGATGTAGCAATGTCTTCTTCGGTGGTTTGACAGAGAGGTCCCCTGCTCTTTCCATAACAACGGATTACTACTTTTGTTTCACCTTTAGGTAAATATGAATCTTGTTCTCTGGGCTGTTGGGTGCTAGAGAAAACAAGAGAAAAATCCATAAATGCACAGATTGTTAATTGTTTATCAAATTAAGACAAGGAATATAGAAGAGGCTGCCTGTTACTTTATCAAATGTATTTTATTAACGAAACGTATGTGTCATCAACCTTTGTAGATGGCAATCATTGTTTTGGTCATTGGGATCAGTAGTCAGCAACAAGTTACCAAATAACAAAAGAAAATTTTGTTAGCAGCCCAGCTACTGAGGGTCCTCCTTGTGGGGCCTTGTCCTTAAGAACATGAGGAGAAGCAAGGGGACATTTACATAAATGCTGAGAGTTCATGAGGACTATTTGGGGGTTACAGTTTGGGTGAAGTGACTCTTCACTAAGCCATAAGTCCTCTGAAGCCCTTTGGGGCATTACTCCTGCCATGGTAAGGGATGGCTAGCCTCCCTGTGATAGGCAGTGGCGAAAAGCCTCACAGTGACCCCATGAAGGAAGCCTGCCTACCGCCAACACCAGCATCTTGGTTCCCTAGCAACGTGCTCTAGCAACAGGGGACTTTCATTCTGTGCTGGCGGGTGGAAGTCAGATCTCAGCCGGTCCCTTTCTCCCCTGAGTGCCTCCTTGTATAAAAAAGATGCGCCTCGGTTAAAATTGGGACTCTATTCCTCTCATCTCCCCCGGCTTGGAACAACAGTATGATTAATCTGTCATCTGTTTGGAGTACGTTATTTCTTTATTTGGCTTATGAAGAGACATTATCCTGTATGCTATTGGCTTATGAAATTAATATAATTCCCACAGCAAACCCGCACTAAGTCAATTGCTGGCAAAGACAGGATCGGTGTGAGCACAGCTTCTCCTTCCAAACGAAACCAAAACAAAACACTGAAGACTCTTCACGAATGTGACAATGAAATTTCTGAACCGCGATGTCCATAGCCCTTTGTACATCCTCGTCAATCACAGTCTATATGCATAACTGTTTAATTGTCAGAGGCTTAAGCAGCCTCTTCGATTATAAAGAGGCATTAAGGTATGCATTTAAGAGCAAGGCCCCTGGAGCCATACTGGGCCCCGGCTACCAGCTGTATGTCCCTAAGTACTCACCACTCCGTACCTGTTTCCTCATCTTTAATAAGGGATCATAATAGTACTGAACTCATGGAGTTGTGCTGAGAATTAATTAATTAATGATGTTAAAATGCCTTGACAACCGCGAAGCAATTCGTTATAGGGGCCTGAACTCGCAGACGCGGTTCGGATAGCAAAGCTGTAACAGGAAGATAAATAAGTGGAAATAAAATGACTTGGAAAGTGTTAGCTGTTGGTTCCGTATTTTATATTTCAGTGTAGAAGGTCTCACCGCTTCCATCTAAGTTACGGCTGCATCGGTTTCAGAAGACACCACCAAGCTTTGTAGCTAATGCCGCTCGCTCATTTCCTGCCACCTCCCACAAACTTCTGAAGCTGAGTTCTGTCACCTCTTAATGGGAAAGGATTTTGAAAGAGGGACCTAGAGTCAAAGTATCCTGTTCTATCTTATAACCGCACACATTTCTTTTACATGGGATCATTTTTTTTAAAGAATTGTGCAAGCTAGCCATCCCCTCGTGTTTATTTCTGTTACTACACTTGATAAATAATCACATTCGTAGTTGGACTGAATGTTTGTGTCTCCCAGAGTTCATATATTGAGGCCCTAATCTCTAATGTGATGGCATTTGGAGGGGGGACGCGAGGGAGGTAATTAGATTAAGATGAGGGTTTGCGGGTGAGCGTGGTCGTGATGGCATTAGCGCTCTTGAAAAAGAGGAAGAGAACAGAGCCCTGCCCCTATGCTGTGAGGGCACCCCAAGAAGTGGTCATCTCTGAACCAAGAAGTGAGCACTTGGCACACCCCGAATCTGCCAGCACCTTGACCTGGACTTCCAGCGTCCAGAACTGTGAGAAATAAATGTCTGTTTAAGCCACCCAGCCTATGGTATTTTGTTACAGCAGCTCAAGATAAGACAACAGCTAACATATGTTGAGCATTTACTATGTGCCAGACACTGTTCTAAACAGTCTACACATAGCAACAATTTAATCCTCACAATTCCATGATGTATATACTATTATTACACCTAAAGTGAAGACAGATACTGAGGCAAAGAGAAGTTATATGCCTAAAATCATGATGGTAACATTAATACAAGCAGTTTGGTAAATTACACTGTAATAAATATCTTCTAAATGAATGAATGAATGAATACATGCACACTCATCAGGATTCGCCATCACACTATTGTTGTTAATGTTTCTTTCAAATTAAAAAAAAATAATAATAATTGCTTTTCAGGAGCAAAGATTTCCCTGGGGGAACGATTTGAACCAATCCTAGGATATGAGAGAGCGAATGTGCATAAAGCATTGACCGGACACATACGGGCAGTTGCAAATAGTTTTCACCGTTTTTCCAGGAAAGGGTGAGAATGAAATCCATAGCGATTCAATCCAGGGACCGAGGGCCGTGGGATGGAGCTTTATCTTGGAGAAGAAAGGCTCATGCTTTGAAGAGCCAGGACAGGAGAAGTTACGGTCACCAACTCAGGCGCCAGTCTTCCGGGTACCTCTTACCCCTTTGAGGTGCAAGGCAAGCCACCTGAGCTTTCGAAGCTTCACTTTCTTCCTCTGAGAATGGGAGCAATATTAGTCCCTCCCTCCTGGGGTTGCCATGGGAACTAAATGAGCTAGATGCATAGAAAGCAGTAAGTATAGTGCCTGACCCACGGCGAGTCCAGGAGTGTCTGGTGTGTTGTTAGTGCTGAGACTCTGAGTCTCGTCGCTATGAACTCTGACAGCTTCTGGTTGGGTCGTATCGGCCTCTGACTCCCGGTTTTCTCTCTGGAGAATCGTTAGGGAGCCCTGGTAGGTGCTTCTTCCTCCCGGCCGGCGTTGTCTAGGACGCCAAACCGTTCTTTCTCCAGGCTTCTCTCGTCTTGGATCATCAGGTCGCCTTTTTCTACCAACATCCCTTCCTCTTGGCTCAACATCTCCAGCTCCACTTGCCTGCAAGTTATAAACTGGCTTTTGGAAAACATGTTTTTCTACAAGTCTGTAGGAAGAAAAAAAATAAACTTGATTTCCTCATCGTGCCTGCAGTGCTTCTCTCTGGGACCAAGCGAGGTTGATTTGTTTTTGAGAGCAATGGGACATATTAGTGCATTTGAAGAATGTCTGTTCTTCTCAAGCCAACAGACATTCCCAGCGGACGCTTGGTATTGGTAAGATGCAAGCCAAATGTGTATTTAATGACTAGGTCCATATTTTTAGTGTTCGGCGTGACATCTATAAATTGGAGATGTTTATTCAATTTAATATGAAATCTCTTTTCTATTAAAGCCTGGAGATTGATTTGTATATGGAGCTTAGAGTTCCAAAGACACAAAATTGCAGCTCGTTTTAATGTGAACATTGGGATTGCTTAAATGACTCACAGTACATACACGCAGTGGAGTATGCTACAGTCATTAATAAAGCAGTCTTGGGGATATATTTATAGACATGTCAAGATGTTCGCAGTAGTTCTTAAGTGAAAAAAAAAAGGCAAATTACAAAACAGTATTTACAGTATGGTCCCAGAGTTTCAGAAAAATATCTGAGTATCTAGGCACCAAAGTAATAATCATTGTTAATGTATGTTGGTAGGAAATGAGAAATTTTGTGTGTGTGTGTGTGTTTTCTTTACATGTTCTCATTTTAATCCAATGAAAACATATCAGTTATGGAAGACATGTCGAATCAAGCTATAATACACAAATACCATAAATATGTAACGCGGTTAGCCACCGACAGTTTTAGTTGATGTATTTATCAACACCTAGTTGATATATTTATTTGTGGACATTTCGTTCTATTTAAAAATTAAAACAAAAAAATAGTACGAACTAATCATTCGATGAGCATTGCAATTTCTTGAGCGCCTACCACTTGTGAGATGCTAATTGTATTATATTAAAAATTTTAGGTTAAATATTTTTATACTCACTTTATTGATGGGGAACCCGAATTCAGAGAAATTGAATAACTTGTGCGAGTCCATGTAGCTGATAAGTAACAGAGCAAAGATTCAAACCCGGGCCTCGCGCCATCATTGTAATCTTCCTCTCAAAATGCGGAGCAGAGGAATCGAATCATTTTCCCCCAGTCTCGGCTAACGAGTTGCAGATAGATCTCTGATTTGAACCTGGGCTCGCTAGCTCCAAAGCCCAGGCTTTCTCTACTCCACTGCTCTGTCTTCATGTCCTACTGATCAAAGCAAGTCAAGGTCAAGACTAGAGGCAACATAGGAGGGGAGGGACCGAACACGGGTCTGAATATGGGGATTCACGAGATTCGTCGGAGGGCATTAACATACAACCTATAGAATTAAAGAGCTGTCAGAGAAAAGTAACTGAAATGGTTGAGAAAATCGAAGGAGAGAAAATTACCCGTTATAAGAAAACTCTCAAAATTTTGCTTCTAAAAAGGAACATGAAGACAATAATAATATAGATAAGCAAATCTGAACATTTTATTAAAGCCAGAAATACTGGAAAAAGAAATCACCTTATTAAAGCCAGAAATACTGTAAAAGTCATTTTATTAAAGTCATTTTATTAAAGTCATTTCATTAATTTGAAACTAAATCTAAATAAATTTCAAGCGAATTTTTTAAATGATTCTTTACAACTTCAGTCATCTAATAATTAGTTTTGGGAGTACAGTATTCTATGAAAAAGCACTGGCATGAAATAAAAATTGATCAAGAAAGAACATTAAAAAGTTATGTATGTTAGGACTATAAATGGAATTTAGGATAAACAGTGGTTTCCAAAAAACCTTCAAAATTACTTTGGGGAACTATGAAACATACAATACACAGCTTGGGTTCCACATTCGGGGGTTTTACTATTTAGCTAGAGAGAACGCTTCGGGTCCCAATTTCCTCAAAGGGTGGTCTTGTATTCAAAAACTCAAAATTCCTTTCTTTTCTACATTTCTAAAATGCTATCATTTTTCAGAAGAAAACTAGACACTCAATCCTGCTTAAAAGCATCAAACTTTGTCACGAGAATGATCTGAATTCACATCTTGGTTTATTTGCCTACCAGCTGAGTAAACAAACTTTGGGCCACGTCATACATTCTTCCCACGCAACTCCCCACTGCATTCCCCCTTTTTCATCTGCAAAATGGGGATAAAAATGCCAACGTCATAGGGGTTTGGTAAAGGTAAATGAAACAAGCCATATAAAGTCCTTAGCGTGTGAGTGGTATACAGCAAGGGCCCAATAAATGGTAACGATTATCATCGTTACGAATAATTTAGTGTCCGTGTTGGTGACAGACTACTTGAATGGATGGGCCATAGTTTTGGCTACATAAGATAGCTCCTGCTCTTCTGATTTTGCAGTTTTAAAATTGATAAGAAGAATAAGATGGTATATGATTGGGGTGATATAATCTATTCCCTTGTTCTTAAAAGCTTCATCAAAGTAGACCTACCTGTACACAGCTGGAAGGGAGCTAACAGCACGCAGGAAATGTCAGGGAAATGATGACATTTTATATAATGAAATCATGACATATTATTCTTACTATCATTTATTGAGATGCCACTGTGTTCTAAGCACTAAGTTCCAGGTATTTTATATACGTTATCTGAGGTCCATTCACAACGGTCTATTAGAAACACGCTATGATTTTTATTCTATAGAAGAGGAAACAGACTTAAAGAGTTTAAGTAACTTGCCCACAGTTGGCTTATAAGAAGAGCCAGGATCCCAGCCCTCTGATGAGTCAGACTTGATGGATTTGATAACTTAAAGATAGACATTCTACATTATCCTCATTATCGTCTCCTCAAGTTTTTCTGGAGAGAATGAGAGAACGAATAAACGAATGTGTGAATGAATGAATAATAATGAAGAGAATGGGTAGAAAGTGTTTAGGGCATTAGCAATGAGATTTCTAACCAGTTATTAAATTAAAAACACACACAACACATAAAACTTTCGAAGTGAAGTTGTTGATCTTCAAAAGGAGCAAATGGGATGATCTGGAATTGCTCAATTTTGAAATGGATTTTAGTTTATCCTTCTGTCTCACTTAGACCCGGCTTTCTAAGGGCTTGTTTATTCTTGCAATCCACTTCTTAATATTCATGAAATATTAATGGGGGACCTCTGGGTTTCAGGTGGTGAGGTGAAGGGTACCATTCTAGGTGATTTTCCACAGGTACTCTTTCTTTTTTTATCTCTAGACTTTCAGTTGAGCCAGAGCTTTGTCCAAGGAGGCAATCATTTTATTTGACATATCCTTGTCAATGCTGTGCTAAACCCTCGAACTCCTCTTCAACTGAATAAGTGTGTGGCATTTTACTCCTTTAATATGGTTCTCAGGTCGCCTGATCTTTCTTGCTTTCTGGTTTGTTCCTTTTGCTATGTCCTTTCCAATAAGATTTATTTGGAGAGAATGTTCACAACGCTCTTAACCTAAACCCACTTTCTCTCCTTGTCTCTGCGTCCCTCCCGTACAAGCATTCCTGTGATGTCAGTTTTCTGATTTGGGGAAGGGGTTTTGTTCTTTTGAAATGTCTCTGCTCTCCCGAGGGGCTCCGAGGGTGGAACAGAGGGTCGCGATGCTGGCCATAAACCTCAGTTTGCATCCAGAGCCAGACATGGAGGCCGAAGGGGAGATTTTCTTCTTCTCTGTGATATCCCAGGACCCATTCCTGCACTTTGCTGATCAGGAAGCAAACTCCCAGAGGCCAGCAGATCAACAGACCCATATTTTCTTTTTCAGACCAAATATTCATTAGAGGAGAGTGACAACCTGGCAAAAGGTATCCCAGACACAAAGCGTGTGCCACCAGCGGTCGTTAACGCTCGTGGTCCCCGAAGCGAAGTGCCCCCCCGCACGAGGCTTGAAATTGCGTCCCAGCTGTGGCCATAACAGGGCATCGATCCTCATCTGTTCCCCACCACTGAGTTCTCCACCGTGAACTAGAAACAGGCGGCGTACCCCAACACCGGCGGGACCTGGCTTTTAGAAGTAAGATTGAATGGCTATTAGAAGGGGCGACGAGTTCAACCTGACGCTGCGCAGAGAAACCACGGTGATGAAGTGACACAGGACAGAGGACCTGGAGGGCTCGCGAGGCGCCATCCCGGCCCAGCCCTTCACGGTACAGGCGAAGACACCCGGGTCCGAAGAGGTGAACTGACTGATCCAAGGTCGTGCTGTGAATTATTGTCCTTTCGTGGTTCCAGGTCACCCTCAAACGAAAAATGTTTCAAGGTTTCTAAGAGTTCAGAGTTCATCAGCTATAATAGGTTAAAATGCTGCCCTTAGAACTCATTCGTTCAGCATTATTTAATGGGAACCTGTAGTGAATGTTTTCTGTGATTAATAAAAGGAAAAGAAGTTCCTGCATGAAAATAACTTACAATTTACTATACTAAATGTGTTGCATATATGATCTCACTTAATACTCCCAGTGATCTTATGAGATAGGTACTGTTATTATCCCCATTATACAGATAAAGAAACCGAAGTTTAGAAGGGTAAGTAATTTGCTTAAGATACATCTAGAAATCAGTAAAGCTGAGATTTAAAACCAATTATTCTGACCTCATGGACTACACGCTAATCGCTACACAGCATCGCCCCCCTGGCTGGCAGCATTCCAGAAGACAGATTATTTTTAAGTTGCTTTGATAAATTTACTTTATGTAGTGGGATAATGAGTGCCGACTGAATAGCACGTGTGATGATGGTGGGGATGGGTGGCGAGGGGAGTCGTTCATCCTTTATTGACTTTGCCAAATATGTTTAATTTGAGCGTTTCCATAATTTTTGCTAACCGCACAGCATGCTGGTCTGCGGCGTCACTGGAAGCAGGGATGTGGGGGACAAGGCTCGGTGTGCAAACTTCCTTCAAGAATGTCGTGTCGCTTGCAGACACTAAGAACGTGCAGCATCTCACCCGGGTCTGAACAGCGAGTCCAGAAGCCATTTCGTGATTTAAATTTCTCATCTGCGGTGTTGCGTGAAACACCATTAAGAACTCTGTGCTTTAGAATCTGCGGAATATCAACACAGTTCCACACCTAAATCTAAAGCGATGGCGCTTAATAATTTATATGACCTCGTTTCCCCCCCTCTCGACGTTGTTAAAAATAATGAAATAGAGAACCCGCACTCTCAGAGAATGTAACGGGCCAATTTATGATTCTAATTCTCTGTTTGGTCATCTGAAATATACTATTTTAGCAGCTTTATGCCTTTAACGGGTATTTCTTAAAAGCAATTCCTACTCGCATTACCGTTCCGTAAATGCTTTGGCTTGAAAGAGAAAATGTGTCCTTCAAACTAGTTTGTCTCTTTCAGACTCCTCCTATGTGGATTCCTCGGTGGTGAGTACCCACGGCTTTCTGTGATCATCTGCTCAAGGTTCAATTCATTACTCCCGTTCGTTATTCAATTTGTTGGGCTTTGAGCACCTGAATAATTGAAAGCTATGCAAGTATTATAAATTATGTTGCCCACATTCATAATGCCCGTTTTAGAGTTTATAGCACCACTGTAAAAATTCACTGTGTTGGAACCTTACCTACAAGGTCTTCTATTGAAAACAAATTAATTTATAAATACATTTTTTTTCTTCCCTAAACTCAATATTTATCAAATCTTACATTTTTCAGTCATGATTTTTATGGCTTTTACCGCCACAGCAAGACCAATGAAAAAATTGTTTTACGTGTTCGCTTCTTCATCCTTTTGTGCACCAAACATTTATGGAATGGCTGCTCTTTAGACAGTGGGAGGCTGGGGCTGGGTCGGAGGAGAGCAGCTTTTCGTGGCCCTTTAAGTTATAGCTCTCACCCCAAAAACAAGACAAATAAAAAACCCCCTTAAAGCAAACTGTCAGCAGCCCGGCCTCTGCTTCTTGGTTCTTCCTAGTTTACCTCGGGCCGTGAACTGGAAGCTTCTTTAGCCCGGTTCTTTGCTCTGCGAGTGAATATTGGACTCTATTTCCCAATGGAAGTAACAGAGCCATGATTTAAAACTTAAAAAAAAGAGAGAAAAAAAGAAAGAAAAGAGTATGAGGGTGTATCGCGAAAGCTGAAACGATGGATGAAACATAAAGTAGAAAGCGGAAATTGTCTGAAATGAATTTGTTGGACACTAACTGGACAAGAATTTCTGGAGCACATAATCTGGACTACTCGGGCCTGGGTAAATAGTGGGAAACAATACAGCAGTGGTCCCTGCTCCTAGGTAGCATAAAATTGGTGAAAGACACACATAATTAATAAGAAAGCCAACGAATAAATATATACCACACTTTTATGAAGGCCGACAGCAGAAAAATCACAATAGCAAATCAACAGGGGAGGCATGCTTGGGCCAAGCCGTTAGGGACATCTCTCCCAGAAGTGACATTGGAGGCAAGAGCCTTCCATACTGCATTCTACACACGTTTAGACATTTTAAATTTTTATAAAAATACTATCCTATATGCATATTGTTTTACAGCTTGCCTATTCGATATAACCATGTTAATGCAAATCTTCCATGTAAATAAGTATAGATTGAGAGAATTATATTGCCCCAATAGATCATGATTTAAAAGATCAATCCTCTATTGATGGATATTGATTTTTTTTGGTTTTAGTGTGCATTGCCGATATGAACTTCCTTTGACATATCCCCTGGGGGCATATTTACCACCATTTCTTAGTCTAAATATATAGAAATGATATTTCTGTGTCAAAGAGCACACACACTAAAAGTTTAGATACATGACATCAAGACGCAACATCATGTTCAAGTGGGAGGCGGAACAGGAGAATGATTTCAGAGAGCTGGACGGCTCAGCTGCCAATCTCAGATCCAACACTCACAAGTTATGTGACTTTGGACAAGTTCTAATACATCCCAAAGTCTCCGTTTCCTCATCTAGAATGAGGCATACTAACTTACGGGATTGTCGTAAAGATTAAATTAGATAACCCATATGAAGTGTTTAACACAGTACATGGCATATAGTCAATGCTCAATAAGTATTAGGCATGACTATTTTATACTCTACGGCCTGGTCGGTACCGGACGTTATGATGTGGTTGAGGCTCCTGTATTCCTCTTCATGACTACAGTACCCTTCCCTTCCCCGCAGACACCCCCTATGCTAAATGTAGTGCTCTCCTCCTCTCCACGCCTTTTAAATAAATAAATACAATGTGTAGTTTATAATACAACAGATAATATTGTTTTCACTCTTTAAAACGTTAATAAATGATGTGCGATTCGATTTTGTTTCCTTAACATCTTATCTGGGAGAGTCATTCATGATGACGTTGACATGTTTTCACTCTTAAGGAGGCTTGATAGTTTTTCACTGTTCTACGACTTTGCCTTATATGAATACACCACTATTTACCCATTCCACTCTTTTGTCGTTGTTGTTCTTACAAACTATGCTGCTATGAACATTCTTGACCAAAGATATAAAAAGAAATTGTCATTCAAATGGCTGTACCAATTTATATTCCTAACAACAGTGAAGAAAAGATGTTCTATCATTGTAAATTTATTTATATAACTCAGAAAATCAGTTAACCCACAAATATTTATTGAGCACCTACTGTAAATAAGGTACATGCTCCTAGGCATTGATGATAGATTGAAAAGAAGTATAAGGGAGTCGCTGCCTTCTGAACTGAAGCAATGTGTGTGAATATATATATATATTCACACACACACACACACACACACACACACAGTGAAAATCTTTATGGATAAATACAATATAACTCAGAAAATCAGTTAACCCACAAATATTTATTGAGCACCTACTGTAAATAAGGTACATGCTCCTAGGCATTGATGATAGATTGAAAAGAAGTATAAGGGAGTCGCTGCCTTCTGAACTGAAGCAATGTGTGTGAATATATATATATATTCACACACACACACACACACACACACACACACAGTGAAAATCTTTATGGATAAATACATTTATTGAAGAAATACTACATCCATGCTGGGTACTGTTCTGGGCAGTAGGAATACTGAAATGATTAAGAAGACAAGATTTGACCAGGAACCTGAGAACAAAGATGGAGAGTAACTGAAGGATTTCCAAGGAAGAAATGTTGTGAGTGGCCTGTATATTCTCTTGAATTTTCCAGTTACTAAGAAGGACAACTCCGCAGTGAAAATATTTCATAAATGTTAACAGATGGCTTGATTACTCAAAGATTTTTTTATTTCTATCGGTAAACTCCAGCATCTGAGTCAAAATACATACTTAAGTAAACAGGCTTTTCAGGATCCTAAATGCGCTTTAGCAAATGCCAGCTTTCTATGTGTAGAATGAGAATTGTTGTAAGAAGATATAAAAGCTACTTATTTTTTTATGAGACTTCTGCATAAATCTTATATCTATAACATGATCTGGTGACATAAATTTTAGCAGCTCGTTTCTGTTCTACCTTCTGTGGCAGCGGTGCTGTCCTACAGCAATATCCAGGAGTGGAACTGAGCTCTTTGCTGGTGTCGTAAATAAGGAAGGATGTCACGGCTGTTTTCATTTGACTGAGCAGTAATGGACTTAATTATACTTTCCGTCTCTTTGTTTTTGATCTGTGTTTCCAAAGTCATCTAAGCTTTGGGGAGTTCTCATATTTTAACTCTTCCCTGGTCTGATTGGATCGCATGGCTTTTGGGATTCCGCGGCGATCAATAATCACTCCCTTTAAATTTTGACCTTTTGTTTGTAACTGAGTGCATCGTGTTTCACACGAATGGGAATATGACCATTGACTTTATTTTGTGCTCGATGCATAATTTTTGATTTGAGCATTTTATGTAAGTTATCTTTGGAGAGAAAAAGATTTTAGCCCGATTTTCTAGTCGAGACAGGCACAGGAAAGATAAGGGACTGCTGAAGTGTATGTAACCTAGCAATGCAATGAGATAGTTGGGAGTGGATTTGAAATTGCCTCGAGTATTTCTGATGAGATTAGGAAACATTCTTGAAATGCAAAAGGGCTTTCTGCCAAGCCATTATTAATTGAGTCGAGAGATTACATGTTGCATAAACACACATATACATATATATAAACATTTGGAGTCATCAGATTAATTTTTCATCTTTATAGATATTATTTGTCTGTACCTATAAAATCTGAAATACTCGGATTATTAAATCAGTATGGAAATTTTAGCTTTTTGTTTACGTAGGCATTCTCTCATTTAACTTTCAACTAAGCTCCTAAAAAAAAAGAGAAAAAAATTATCTGTATGTTTTATTCTTATAACAGAAAATGTTGAAATATGTGGAAATAAAGAGATCTTCGATTTTTTATTTTTATCAATTGTTGGACAGTTGATAAGCGAAACATAGGAAAGCAGCACATGCTATTGTCATGCATATACACATAAATGTCTACACACATAATATACATTAAAATAATAAAGCGATTTTACAATTTTATGGTTTTCTTTGATTTAAAATGTGATTTTGCTTTTTAACACAACTTTTTCTCGGTAATATTCTCTTGCTAATAAACAGCTTCACACAAAAGCTTTCTGACCCATCTTACAGATTGGGATTTGTTTTTAAATATGATTGAAAACAATTCCCAAGCTGCTTATTTTCATTCGAATTAAAAATAGTTAAGAAATCCTGACACAAAATGATTTCATCTTGCCTTTTGTCTCCTGCGCGAATGACTTTTACTATTAATCATGCTGTTATCATGATTGCCATCATTTTTATAAAGAACCTATGAGTCAGTTATTTTTCATCGTGAAAAGGAATAGATTAAATGCGGAGAAATATACTAAAAACTGGGCTGGAAATCACAAAGGGATTTAGTCAAATTCTAGGTGAAAATTTGAGGAGTCTGCTAGAAGGTAGAAAAAGATCCTTCAATTTTTTTGGCCTTAGACTTTCTCTAAGAAATTCATGTAACTCTTTGTACATAGGAGTGTGGAGGGGTTGGGGTGCTATTGTCAAGGATTTTCTACAGACCTACATAGATGATTTTTCTACCTCTGGGTACTAAGCAATGACCCCAGTGGACTTCTTTTATCTTTAAGAGTGTTAACAGGAATTTTTGATGGGGACTGTTAGGCTCACCCTGGACTCAGCATAGCAGACCCAAGTGCTGCTAGGCAGAATCACTTTGCAAAATGATAGGAAGGCAACCTGGGTGAGATGCTGCACCTTGTCATGGGACATACCTGCTCAATGAAACCTTCTCATATTAAACAAAGAAAAAAGTGGAGGGCAGAATGAATCAGCATTTTGTATTAATTTAATGGCCTGGTTTCAAAACGATCACCATTAAGTTGGATCTGCTGTTCAAAAGGAAAGAAAGGAAATACACCCACCCAGGACATCTCCCAAAGAGCGGAGCCGGAAAGGAAAACTCGGCCAACCCAAGTCCTTCAGTAGCTGCTGTGCTTCTCCTTCGGTGACACGTGGTGTGTGTCCCTCGCTCTTTAACGGGCACATGTACCAACGACGAGATTCCACATAAGTCACAGTGCAATTTGGCACATCATTGGCATTTGGGAAAAATCGACAAACTAGGCTACTTCCTTGCTGGTTTCTAAATGGTTTAGGAAGCGTCACAAGAAAAATAGACATTCTTCGTGTGTTTTACGAATGCTACGAAATTCCATACTTGAAAATGAATTGAACTGAGCGACGGCCCTTTTCCTCAGGAAGGTCACATTTTCTTCTCTTTGACGTCTTGCGGGCTCCCAAACCAGTTTGCATATTGAGCTTCCCAGAACTATTTTCGAATACCTGGAGCAGCTAAGCATGAAGAACGCAAGTCTTATGTCTTAAGCCACAAATTGGTAAGCAAATGGGCTCCAGAGGCCCGTGAGGAGGGGCACACCCCTGAAATCTGGTCTGTTTATTACTGAAGAAGTTCTGATCAAATTTATAGTGTTAAGGACTCTGACACGTCGACTCCATTGAGGAGGAGGACAAGCCATTGTAAATAGGAACCATCAAAGCATTCGCCATTTCAACGAAATGAAGCAAATCAATTGTTTTTTAGGAAGGTGCCTTTCAGATCTCCTTTCTCAGGTTCTGAGTTTCTGTATCAATTTCACATTAAAACAACTTGGGCTGAAGGGATTTTAGCTCAGGATCTTGGAAGGTCAGAGAGTTGGCCAGTAAACCATAATCTCCCTAAACTGTGGCAAAAATAATCACCTCGCTGTTTTAAAGCCATTTAAAACAATTCAGCGACATTAGCATTAAAATAAAAACCAAAGAGCTAAAATCATTGCAGTTACTCAGATAGTGAGTTCTCTTCCATCAATCAGTTGCCTTTTATTTAGTATGGCATTGTTTTCTCCTCCAAAATGTGTTATGGTTGATCAAAATTGATATATATGTCAGGTGCAGGTGGGCTTAGAGATATTAGTTTGTGAAATGAAAACAGCTCCGGCTAATCTATTGGAATTTGGGGTTCTGTAAAATAATTTCAACCGCAAAGAGGAAGCCGAATGTGGCTTCTATATAAGCCAGGAAGATAATGATTACTACCTCATGATCTAATTATTTTCTTAACACTTTCATGGAGTGCCTTCTATCTGGCAAACCCGTAACTAGACACACTCGCACGTTATCTCATTGAATGGGAATATTCCCAGCCTCCATACTCTGCGGGTTTCCAGTGATCAGAATTTTGTTTTATAAATCTTTGCTCACCCTTCCTACCTAGCAGAGTGCCTGGCACATAATAGGTCCTCACAATCCTCGTGTTAGATAAATGTAAGTGTATGGAGTTAGCTTCTAGAAAAATTAACTTCTGGGCTGAGAATTTGAATTCAAGATATTTAATTCTTTGGAGAAAGTAAGACAAAGGGATAAATAAACTACAGAATGTTTTTTCACCCTGTGGTCACACCGAAGTCAATGTTACTTTTTAATGGGGAGGGACTGAGATGCAAGAAGTACATTTTGCCTAAAGATTATATTCGTATGTACCAAATCATTCATTCTAAATATTTATCAGCAGTTAGGTAGAAAGTTTGGGGTAGTTCAGGGCGGCTGGAAAACAGACGGGCTGTCTGCCAGTTTCAGGTAGGATGGGTAGGAGAAAGCTTTGTCGAGGACAGTGAAACTTGCTAAAAGATTTGCTTCCCCAATTCCCTACTTCCAGGCAAAAAGGAACTTTTCAAAAATTTGCTTGAAGAGCAGGTGGATCTGAAAAGCGTTTTAGAAAGAGCCTTTGGCTGCAGCATGGAGAACAAATTAGACCCCAGTTACGCCCATTACGTAGTAGGAAAGGTGGGAAGGAGGAGAAAAGGAAGGATTTGAGAAAAAAGTTATGCGAGAAAAGGTTCAAGCAGGACTTCCAGATTTCTGAGTTGGGTCATTAGGAGTCCACTGATAATAGTAACACAGGAAAACAATTTTTTTTTTTTTTTTTTGTAAGAAAGAGGGCAGTATTAAAGTGGTAATAGAAAAAAAAAGATGGACTAATTTAATTTTGGATCTTTGAGTTTAAGGAGTCTCTGAGACATCCAAGTGAAAATATTCATTCGGTTTGTGGATGAGAAACAAACTTTGGACTAGAGAGAGGAATCCAAAGTCGTTTGACATTCTCTGAATAATGACTCCACTAATACAGGCTCCTTTTCAGCTTCAAAATGCTCTATGATCCGAAGTCATCTAGAAGTCTTCATTTTTTATTGTTTCTCCACAAAGCTCTAGATCTATTTAGTTTCTATGTTGTAGAATATAACTTTCTTAGAGTATAGCGATTTGGAATGTTTTAATATAGCACTTTACAGTAAAAAATTAGAGGGGCTAAACACAGGGCCAGTAATCAGAAGTCTCTGAGTCAGGGTTCCAGCTTTCCTGCGTCTTCGCTGTGTGACCATGGGCAGCCTGTTTCACCTCTCTGAACCTCGGTTTCCTTACCCGGAAAGTGAGGCTATCATTGCTGAGTTAAAGCATCGTCATGACGATGAGATGACATAATACAGAAGGTAGTTGGCTGACCAGGCAACACTTTGCAGTAGCTTAAAACTAGCTGTATCAATGTCGGTGAGATAAATATTTTGAGCAATAATACACAGTAGACATTGTAACTGGTCTTTCTACTTAATTTTTCTCATTTATTGCTCACAAAAACTATGGCAGGTGAAAATTATAATTTCTATTTTATAGAAAGATTTAGAAAAAGCTCAGGAGTCAATAGCTAAAACGTTGCAGGGCTGAGATTTGAAGCCAGATTTAAAAATTCTGAATTCTGGTACTTTATCCGCTCCCTTAAGGCTTCTGGAAATCATGGATCAGGGGTTCTCGTCTATTTCCAAAGAACCGCCAGCTTTGGACTACAGAGAGGGTGCTCTGAATACAGACGAACAGACTCGGGGCAATGCAGAACATTTATTGAGCTCCTACTATATGCCAGGCTCTGTGATATGTACTGAGAATACAAATAATTCTTGCTTTGCCATTGATCATAGCACAAAAACCATTTTTTTACAGATAACTATAAAGCAGTGGGGTCTGTGCTGAACTAGAATTAGGGGGAGAAAAAGGAGAGCATAGCGCAGTGAGGAGCGAACCATTTATTTTGTTACGGTTTTGGGATCGAAAGTAGAATAAAGTCATCCCGAAATTCTCCAAGAAGGTGCAATTGGAACTGGGCCTATTTTGTAAAATTTCATGCAATATAAAAATAATTCTCGATCCATGTCTGTATTAGATTGGCAAGGCCATCATGGGTGTTGTTCGATATATCCTCTGTCTCTCATTTTCTCATCCAAATACTAAAATCACACACGATGGAGTAGCTTATGATAAATGATGAGACTATTTTAGAAAAGTAATCGGATGACTTTAAAAGGAAAACGATTTTTGTTTGAAAACAAGATTTCTGTAAATTCAGATTTAATAAGAACAAAATATTTTGAAAACAACAACGAACTACCCTGATGGCCCGAACTTAAATTCTGGAACTATTTGTTGCTCCATATGTGATCTGAGGAAGTTACTTAACTGTCCTGTTGTTCCGTTTTCTTATTGGTAAGATAGGTTTTGTAAAAATTAAGTATTAGGAAGAGACAGCATAATGCTAAAGGCTTGGACTCTGCAGTAAGCCTGCCTGACTTTGAGTTCTAGAATTTATTGCATACTAGCTGCGTGACTCCGGGCAAGTTACCTAACTTCTCTGTGTTTCGGTGTCCTCATTTGTGAAATGAGGACAATGATAGTGTCTTTGATTGTGCCAGCACGGTTTAGTGAATAGTTTGTCATTTCCTCACTGACTCAAAATACCACCTTTATTATATAGTCATGTGCCACATAACCGCGTTTTGATCAATGATGAACTGGGTATACATGGTGGTCTCAAAATATTAATTATGATAGGGCTGAAAAATTCCTATTGTCTAGTGACATCGTAGCTGTCGTAATGCCTAGTGCAATGCGTTACTCACAAGTTTCTGATGACGTTCGTGCAAACAAACCTATTGCACTGCCAGTTAGATAAAAGTGCTGTATACCATATCTGTACTGTACCTCATCTATGTTTAGATAAGTTTAGATGCGCAAATACTCACGATTGTGTTACAGTTGCCAGCGCTATTCAGTACAGTCACGTGCTGTACACGCTTGCAGCCTGGGAGCACTAGGCTGTATCATCTTAGCCCAGGTGTGTAGTAGTTTAGATGACCCAGGTCTGTGTAATACATTCTGTGATGTTCATACGATGCATTTCACAGAACATATCCCTGTCTCTAGGTGACGCATGACCGTATGTTGATTTCGAGGTGAGTCAGTGTCCATTTGTCCGACATATCTATGTGCCTAGGCAGAGCTTCAGGGTTTGAGGCTGACGGAGCTGCAGAAAGTCAATGAAACCTGTAGAAATACTCGGTATAGTCAGATACAAGTGCAGCTATTGAGATCAACTACAGTAAGTGGATAATAGCACAATATTTGGATGATTTATTAAAACTAACTCCTAGTTCTGATCTTGTTTGCTAATGCACACTCAAATCAATAACTCAGCCCATCTTAAATTATTTCCTGATCTAGATGATAGAATTGGCAAATATAACAGGAGGAACTAATAAAAAATGAGTTTTTAAAAATCATGTTCCATATGTCTCTCTAGTTGGTACTTGGATCAGTACAAATGAAATTTTAGTGGCCAGTATAAAAGGTTGAAGGTCTTTAAATTTACATCCATTCTTTTTAAAAGTCTATGACTTTAAAAGAAATTTATTCTTTCCTTTTTCCTAAAGGAAATATGAAAGGACGTGTCTAAGTGATTTCTGACTACATGACTGTAAAGAAAGACCTAGAGACCTGTCTTTTTGCCAGTAAATCATTCCCCTTCCTTATTGGCCGCCGTCTGTTTTATGAGCTTTGACTAAGCCACAAATACTTTAACAGCATAAAACCGTAATTTAGTAGAAGACGCTAATGAAGGAAAGTCTCCCACATTCTACAGGTAATGAAATACCCTATCAGGTAACATTCTTACGGTGTTTGCGTTTTTTAAAAAATTTTCTCTAATATCCAATCATCCTGAATGAATTAATTGAGATCTGAGAGTAGTTAATGTACGATGATCTGACATACAGACGCAGCTAACACGTATAAAATATTTGCATTATGCTCCATTCCTCGCATTTCTATTTCCTATGTTTATGACGATTGTCGGCTGAAATGGCGACGATGGTTCAACTGATGGAAGGAGGTACCGGTACGCGAGCAGCTGTCGGAGTCATCCGGTTTCAACAGACGAAAACAAAATTTAAAATATTCTTTGTCACCTTAAAAATACGTGAACGATTCTTATCACTTAAAATGTAAGAAGAAATGAATGTAAACAGATGAGTTACTTTTATATAAGGGAACTGGGCTCAGTAAGAACATGCTGTTTTCAGTTCTAGCTGAGCGGTCTTTTCTACCAGAAAGAGCTTCTGGAACATTCTGCTTGGCTGATGGCCGCTCCTCTCTGTCTTTCATTACCTACGACCTTTTGTAAACCTTTTCATAGCTCTGATTAATTGGATGAAAATTATCTATTTTTCTAACTCACTGGCCTGTATTTGTTATTTTTGTATTTTTGTCTAGTGCCTAGAAAAATACTCGATATATATGTACTCAACAAATATTTATTGAACTAACCAGGAGGGTAATTTTTATATGTAATGTCTGTTAAACCAAGTATTTTTTGAAGATATATAAATTTCCATAAAGCTTCTTAGAGGCTATAAGATATAAGCACCTCCGAACCATTTTCCCCCATAATACTTTTTGGCACTATGTGATTACAATTTTGAAGAAGCGGTTGATGAATGAGCCTGCAGAATGACGGGGAGTGACAGGGAGGTAGGTTGGGGTGAGGCTGATGAGTGCTGGTGTGGAGTGCACGGCATGACAGAAGCTCTAGGTAAGATGATATCTTTAAGGACACCTGAAGGGCCTCTCTTACTGTAGGCTTCACGAAAGCAATGGCAAGGATTCACGAAGAATGACTGGAATGCTCGTTATTGAGAATCCCCCCTCCTCCCCCCGAAATCTATAGACATCCTGTATGACAGATCCAGACAGCTGCTAGTGCCTTCACATTAGCAAGTCGGCGTAAGCCTCGCTCGAAGCAGATGAGAGCACACGTGTCTGGTCTGATCTTATGCGAATCTTCTCTTGTTTCTCTCTCATCGTCTCGATTCTGCATTTCCTATTGATTTTTCTCTTCTGTCACCTGCACTGAGACATCTGTTCTCTTGTATCAGGAATGTTACTAACGGCAGAGGGAATTGTTGTTCTCTCTGTAACGTTGTTTAAACCGAGACTGAGTAGAGTCTTTTTCAATAATTTCTCTCTTGGGTTGTTAATGGCAGAGAACATGAGAGACTCTTGCAAAATGCGGGCTGCTGGTTTTCATCGGGTCAGGCCCGGCTTGTGTATCTAGTTCTCTCTGTAATTCTCGAATCCAGGGTTTCTTAACCTGGGGTTCACAGGAGAGCCCTGGGAACCCATGGAGTGCATGCAGAGCTACATGTGCGCACTTTTTCGGCGTTGGGGGGGAAGGGTAGCCTTTCTTCAGGAGAGTCCTGGGAGACGGCTGGATTATCCATTTTTGATAGGATTCCCCATCACCTTCAGTTGCACTTCGGTATTAATTTGTTGAATGTGTCTTGTCTTCCTCGCCCTACCTCGCCTCGATTCTCCTAAAGCGCCCCCTTTCGACTGTTTCCGTGTTGGTTCTTCACGCCTAGTTCTTGCTTTGACAACTGGTAACAGCATCTTCCGATGCCCCATCACGACAGGTAAGGAACTTAATACCCCGATAACGTTCATCTTTCCTCACTTCTCCCGATTTCATTTTTTTTTTGTGGGGGGGTGGGGTACTCCTATTAATTATGCTTACCACTTCAAATAATCAACTTAAACTTCTATTTTTTATTCTGCCAAATTTTGGCTGTATCCGTTGACTTCTAAACAGAAGG
>NW_006439191.1:6729341-6752115 GCF_000325575.1 Pteropus alecto | reverse complement strand
CCAGCTTCTCTCAGCAACGCCCTGACTTTTACATCCCCAAAGTTTATTTTATAGAAAGAAGTGTGTCTGCACCATCTATTTTAGCTGTTTTGTGTGGCCCTTACTCTCGATCAACTTTGTCTGAGAATAAAACTCTACATTCAAAATCATTTCCCTTAGCATTTGAAGTATTTTTTCACTGTTTTCTAATTACAATATTGCTAATAAAAACTCTTGCTAATTTATTTCTCATTTCTTTGTAGGTAATCCACTTTTTGGTAAGTATTATGACATCTCCTACAGGTATGTCATGATCTATCTATACATTATCATCTATCTACCTATCTACCTATGGATATCTATCATCTATCTATCTATCCATCTATCTATCTATCTATCTATCTATCTATCTATCTATAAGTAGATATATAGATATATCTCCTATTAGGAATTTGATGAGCTTTCTCAATGTGAAAATCAGTTTTCTTTAGCCCTAGAAAATTTTATTTACTCATTTTTTGTTTGTTAGTTAGCTTTTTCTGTTTTAGCTTTTGGGTTTTGTTTTGTTTTGTTTAGTTTTGTTTTTTTGGAGACTGCTTTTGAACGAGTAACAAACTCCATAGCTCTAATTTTTATCTACCTCATTTTCATCTCGTCAGCTCAAGAGCACAGATGCCATATTGTATTCACTGCAGCATCTCGAGCACTTGTCTGACCCAGAGTAGCTACACAAGAAACACTTGTTCAGAAAAGGGGTAAATGGATGAATTTATGCTCTATATTCTGGGATTCTTTTTAGCCTTAACTTCCAGTTTTCTTGAAGCTGTATTTTGATTTCAGTAACCGTCTTTTTAATTCACGAGCGTTCATTCATTTATTTCATTGGTCTTTTCTCAAAGACTTGTTCTTTTACAAATTGCAGTATTGCCTCAGCCCTGTGTGCAAGTACTGATTGGAAATTTGTAAGCTTTCTCTTCTATTCTCTGAATTACACGTTCTCTTGAGCATCTACTTATGCCGTTCAATTTCCTGAAATTATACAGTGGTTTTGACTCTCTTTGAATATTTGTGAATGAAAGAATGGTTTATAAACGGAGTTTGAGTGGATGGATTCCCTCCGATTCTATGTAGTTGGTTCCCTCCAAACGTACGTTATTTGAGAAAGGTGTGGCTGAGTACAAAGTTGCTTAGATGATCAATGATGATAGAAATCTAAAACCAGTTGTGCATGAGAATGGTGCTTCTCTATCTGGAAGACTTGTTAAAAATGCAGATTCTAACTCAGTAGGTTTGAGGTGGCACCTGAGATTCTGCATTTCTAACAAGCTTCCCCCAGATGCCTGTGGAGCTGCTCTGAAGATCACTCTTTGAGTTGTCTGGCCCTGGCAATTCTCTATCTTCTTTACACTGGGGATTTTCCTTAAAAATGATGGCCAGGCATGCAGATTGTGAGGTCTACTTAATTCTAATTCATTTTAGAATGAATGTGGTGGGTATTAATTTGGATTATACTTGGATATATTCCACATAAAGAACCGAATGATAGTCATAGCATAACACAAAAAGCACAAAAAAACAACAAAAGTTGTTTTTGATCAGCAAGGGTGTATTCTGAAAACATTTCTTCCATGGATGTTAAGTATTGTTAGTCTTGTCAACAAATCCTTATCTCCGAAGCTGGAACCCTGGTTGGCAGAATTATAAAGAAAACAGCTTTTGTTTAGCCCGAGCCAACAATGTCTACATTCATTTGAAAACTCACCATTTCATAGAAGAAGAATATAATACGCGTAACACAAGTGCATGAAAAATTCACAGAGCAAGTTACTATAGGGTTAACACTGAATATGTGGGCAGCTAAAGTACATGCCACTTTGGAGAATAAAAATAGTGTGTACCTTATTAAAAGCCACCTGACAGGGTCAGCAGCCTAGTCACAGAATACCTACCAAGAACAATTTCAATTTTAATAGGTTTTACTATGTATTTCATAAGCATGCCCATTGAAATTGAGTCATCAAAGCTTCCCAGTTCCTCCAAGACAGATTTTAGCCTGAGAGCTTGGAGTAATTATCCCACTGGATGTTAGCCTGTGTAGCTATTTCAGCCTCGTTCATCATTTCAAACAGCTACATACTCTGCCTGCTAATTTCTTCCGATGGATTAGCTGCTCTCACTTGTCTATCTTTTTTTTTATTTCTGGGGGGTGAAATATTGCCTTCTTCCCATGTTTTAATAAGCTGAGCAGGCATGCACCACTGCACAGCTCCTGACTCCTATTTCTTTCAACTCAGAGAATGATCTTCTGGGGAAGAGCTGGGAGTGAACGTGAAGGTGAAAGCTTGGCCATTACTACCTGCAGCCTAAAAGCAGCTGCTTCAAACCAGAGCTGAAAACACCGCTCTGAGCTGAGCCGGTCTGCATTTATCTGCTCCTAGTACGTTCTTAGCTGCTCTTCCTCCACCGTGTTGCTGTATTACTCATCTTCTGCTCCCTTTGGATTCCGGTCTTTATCCCGCCCCACCCCCCTATTCCGCCTCTGCTCTGCCTGTGTGCCTCCCTCTCTTCAGAGGACCACAAAGCACAGAACTATTCATGGCGAGATACGACTGCCTCCCCTCTTCACAATAATGACCCTGTTTGAGCTTTTGCATCCAGGGGTTCAGCGATTTCTTTATTCTCTGACCTCTTGGCATGAGTTTCACATGAACAGAGTTTCACATGCCCGGAATATCACTCCTTCTTAGGTAGGTGGTAAAGAAAAAAAAAAAAAAAAGCAGAGATCCTGGTAACAAAGCAACCAGGGGTTTCATCCTGCCTCTGCCCCTGAGCAGCTTTATGACCTGGGGTTAGTTATTCAACCTCTCTGGGCTCAAGCTCTCTCTTCTTCATAATGGGGATAAATAAAATTATCGTTCTAGGATCACAGTGAGAATTAACAAGTGAGGCCGGGAATATCTCCCGTGCGGTAGACACCTCAGCATACGGAACTGTGTTTCTTTATTCTACTAATTTAACCCATGGGCTTTTCTCCTTGCACTTGTGGGCCTGGCAATTAGCCCTTAGGGCTTTGAGCTCTGCGGTGGATCCTGGACACCAGGTGGGACGAAGGCAGGGGCTGAGGAGTCTTGCCCGCTCCGTGCTCATCTAGTCTCACGGTCTAACAGCCCTCTCCACGGAGAAGGTGTCTGGGGCCCTGCAATACCAGCTTGGGTGACTCCACTTAATTCTCTCCCATGACCCCATTTGAGCGTCTTGACACTGGTTTGAAAGACACACGTTTCCCCTGCTGAAAACGGGAAACTGACCCTGGAACCCAAGGTCGAGAGGGCGGCGGTTGGACTGCTTCCTCAGATGAAGTCTTCAAACAGAGAAAGGCCGAGCTAATGGGGGCTCCATCTTCTAACCGTTTGAAAAGGCCCGGCTCCCGAGAGCTGGCAATTTAAGGAAAAGCTTCTTCTTTGACTCTCGGCCCCAGAACTATAATGTATTTGCTGATAAATTGGAGATGGATAATTTTTATCCAGCTCAGGAGGAAGTGCAAAAGACAGTAATTGGTAATTCTTAGAGAGAGTGGCTCAGCTCTCGAGTCACTCTCAAGAGAGTTTTTTGGAAATGTGATATCATTTGGAATTATATTAATAAGAGCACTTCCTGGCATCAGAAATGTGGAATTGGTTAGGAATTTTTTTTTTTTTCCTTCAGAAACATAAAGCATCCATACTCTTCATTTACACATAAATTATACAAGTGGATGAAAATCCTCATCATTAGAGGATGACCTTGATGTTAGGACACATCGATATTATAGGTGATGTTCTCTGAAATTTTGCAAATTTTTGACATTAGTTATGGTTCAGTGCCAGTATCAAGATCATTAGTGTTGAGTCAAATATTTCCGTATTCACAAGGTAGTAATTAAAATGACGTTTCCAACTATTTATATAGATTTCTCCCAATGAGATTTTACATGTACATATGCATGTATATTTCATCTTCGGTTTCAATTTGTCACTCTTTTTGTGAAATCTCATTTCCTTCTCCCATTTTTTTTGGCAATGAGTAAAGTGAAATGGACAATGGGTATCGATACTCACATAGAGAGGGCATAATCCGAAGATCTAGCTAGAGAAACTCACCCACCCATGAGGGGCCTTTTGTTCCCCTCATTGAAGAAAATTCCCAGAGTACGTATATGCCGCTTTCTTTACGTTTATTTTCTTCCTCTCCCTGCCCCATCACTCCCTCGACCAACAGAGCAAACGATTCAAAACAATTTTATTATCCTAAGTGAAGAAATGAAGGTAAGTTTCAGACAATGGATATAGCATCATTCATTCTTGTTGAATCGTTAGGCTATTTCCAACTAATATATCTTTGTAGGTAACCCTGAGATTTTTTTTTTTTTAGACTAGGGTTCCAGAAGTCTTATGACTGGGTCGAAGGCTGTGCCCTTTTAGGAATTCACAGTTCCCATATCAAAGTTCGCTCTTTCTGGCAGTGCCTGAAGATCTCTGACTCATTGAACCCTCAATTACATTGAATAATATTATAAGATTTTACTATTTTAAATTATGGAAATGAAAAACGATGGCTCATTTGAGAAGTTTTCCCTCGTTTTATTATTACTGAAGCTTTCTTTCACCATGCGTTTATTGGAAGTTTTCAGTTTTCTAAATTGTTTGTTCATGTCCTTTGTATTTCAGTGATTTTCTTATTGATTGGAAAGTCATTTTCATCTATTAAGGACTTAACTCTTTGTATTTTTTGCAAGCCATTATTGCCCTTTACCTTTTAATTTTATTGATATTTTTGGTACGGATAATTTAAATTTTCATTTAGTCAGATGTTATTATTTTCTTCATTATTTATTTCTCTTTTACTTAGGTATACCGAAACTAAATAAACATTGATCTTTTATTTTTCCCTCGTTGTCCATCTTTTTTTCCCCTTTATAGGATTTAACTCTTTAATTCTGTGGAATTGATTTTGTTTGTTTATATTTTTTAAAAAAATTTTTTCCCATGTCGGGAGTTTATGTCAAGGCTACACAGAAAAGCCTGGGAACACAGGAAATGGTTTCAGGAGCCACCATTACCCAGGGTTTCGAGTCTGGGACGAACTGGGCACCAAAAGTTATATGTGAAAAATAAATGAATAAATAAAGATTTATATGTGAATTTTCTACTGTGACGGAGAGTTGGCGTCTCTAACACCCACACTGTTCAAGCATCGGCTGTACGTCGTATCACCAATAATATAAAAAATAGAGCATCATATTTCATCCTATGTAGTTCTGGGGGCACCAAAAGTTATATGTGAAAAATAAATGAATAAATAAAGATATTATATGTGAATTTTCTACTGTGACGGACAGTTGGCGTCTCTAACACCCACACTGTTCAAGCATCGGCTGTACGTCGTATCACCAATAATATAAAAAATAGAGCAACATATTTCATCCTATGTAGTCATATCTATTTGAAAACCCATGGGACCCAATATCAAAAGAATTTCACCTTGTTATTTTCAGTTCAATTCATCTATATTTAGTGAACAAATACATATATTTGGTATGTATATACGAGCATTAATATAAATACCGTTTCTAGCCAAGTGATCTTGATAACAGCTGGTAGGTATAGTCCATGTCAAATTGTTCCAAGTTAAATGTTACCTTACTGATAGGGAATAGAATGGAAAGGAAAAATAATATTGATACTATAAAGAATAAAAACATAATAATATTAGGTTTGGAACTTCCATACATATATATTTTTTGGTCTTCAAGATCTTTTACTAACATTAATTAATTAGTATTCATAGCACCTTGGGAGATAAATATTATCACCTCAATTTTAAATAAAATTGAAGAATAAAGGTTAAGTGGTTCCCTCAAGGTACGAAGGGATTAGATTGTATTTTTTTACAAGGAAAATGAAATGACTATTTAATAACATGTTAAATAAGATAGAGGATTTCAAAGTCCCTCTTTACAACACCTGGCACATAGTAGGCTTGCAATAATGTGTGCCAAATTTTTATTTTAATTTAATTATTTTTCAATTACAGTTGACATTCAATATTATATTAGTTTCAAGTGTGCAGCATAGTGGTTAGACATTTATATAACTTACAAAGTGATCCCCCTGATTAGTTTAGTGCCCATTTGGCACCACTGAATTTTTTAAATCATTATACTAGTTAAGGAGGAAAAAAAAGTTCAATATATCTGCTTCTCTTTACCTGAGACATATGTGTGTGTATGATTTTTACATATATATATTTAGCTACTACTAGAAAAATTTGAATGCATAAACTTGTTTATTCTTTTCTCCTTAGGCGGATGTAGCACTTATCTTTGAGATAAGAAGGCAGTTGTATTTTTCAACTTCTCTGTGGAATGAGGTTATGGATTCTCTTCGGTACCCAATGGCACCCATATTGATATCAAACTGTGTGTTAAATTTAATCTAGTCAATAAAGAATTCAGTAAATCGTTAATAAGCTTTGTAGATCTAATACCACCACGTACGTGGCCTAGATTTTTTCTCTTACTCCCATTGGCTGAAATTTGATCTAAATTTATCCGGGATTTTGGTGTCATGTTGAAACAGTCTCCATGTTAGGTCATTCTTTCTTACAGCTCACCTAAATTCTTTATGGCAGTCTTCTTGAAAATTAAAAGACCTTGTTTTTGCTGGTTTCTGTTGGGCGTACGCTCGGGGCCAGGGCTCAGTGGCTCTTGACAGGTGTATCAACAAGCTGCTCACCTAACTCTGCACAATTCAGTTACCTTCATGCGCACCCTCCTGGGCGTTTAGCAGTGTGGTACTCTCCTCAGTCTTTCCTGCTTCCTGTTACAGTAAGCAGGGAGTGCTTTCACCTGGGTTATGTATGAAACGCGGAGTTGGCATCGGAACTGACACGACATCTGCTCTGCAGTGTTTCGGTTACTATTGTTGAATAATAAGCTATTCCAAAACTTTGTGGCTTAAAACAGCCATTTAATTATATCGTATGAATGACATAGGTCAGGAATTCATGCAGGGGTCAGTTGAGCAATTTTTCAGGTTCTCATCTCATTGACGAAGGTTATTTAGTGGAACTCAGCTGGTGGACGGGCTCAACTTGAGGGTCCGCAATAGCTTTACGCATGTGCTTGGCATCTTGGTAAGGTGGCTGGGACACTGGGCACAGAGGGGACTATCAACCACAGCACTCCACGTGGCCTCTGTGGCGTGACAATCTCAAGGTAGTAAGACAAGGCAGCTGGATTCCCCCAGAGGAAATGTCTCAAGAGAACCAGGAGACACTGCATGGCCTTTCTGATCTAGCTGTACAAGTCTCGTGGTTTCACATCAACCTGTCGCATTGGTTACAAGCAAGTTCGAAGTTCAGCCCAGATTCAAGGAGAGGAAAATTAGACCCTGTCTCTGGGTGAGAAAGTTGGGAAAGAATCTGGGGCCATTTTTTGGAACCATGGTAAGTAAGCATGGATGAGCATTGCCAGGCATTAAGAGAGGTTATAACTGCACGCAAATCCACATGCCGTGTTATTTATAGAGAACAGATAGAAATAAACAACATACCCCCCTGATCTTAACTTGAAAGAAATAGTGAAAATTGACCCTACAGTTAGGTTGCAGTCACTAAGTGAATAGAAGAAAACGAAATTTCACCTTTTTCATAGAAACACACGTGGGCTCTGGAAAGGATGATGCCTACGTGGGATTTTGAAATATGGTATGACAGAATGAATTGTTTGCGTGACACTGTGGATATCGCCACTGTTCTACCTGTGACTGTGGCCTATTACCATGATGGGTCCGGTATCATGAATTGCCTGAACTTACACATTATGGCTGAATGATTATAGATTTTATACGGAAAACAGATCAAATGTCAAGATTTTAGCTCTTTTCCAACATTGATTTTTGTCACTTAGAAGAGAAAAAAATTAATGATATGTTGTTGAATTCATATTTTCAACATTTTATTACAAAAATAATCTGTACATATTCAAACATATAGATAAGTTTAAAGACTTATATAATGAGAAATTCATATATCCACCACCCGGATTCTACAAGTAACATTTTACTATAGTTTCCCTTTTTTAGATGTATTTCAAAGTAAGTTGTAGACATCCTTACATGTTTCCAAATCAGGCTTCTTTTAAATGGACGCCTTGGTGCTGGAAAAACCATGGAAACATTCTTTCCAGAACTGAATGCAACTAAAAAGAGGTTTAGGATTTTACTGGCTGATAGCTCCCAAGTTGAAACGTTACCCCTCTAGTTTTTAATGCCATATGCATGTGCACTTAGCATCTGACAGCATCAGAAATAATTTACACTGAGCATGCACTCCATTATTCTTTTAGCTCAAGTTTAATGGTAAAATCCATATCTATCCGCTAGAGTCACTTGTTCCAACTTCCAATGATCTATAATTTTTAGTTAAGAATTTGTAGTTTAGAAAGAAAAATAGTAAAAAAAAAAAAAATTAACATTAAGAAATGAAACCATCCGGTTGTGAAACCTGACCTATTACGCTACAAGCCTCTATCGCACCTCAATGTAGAAAACTTGTTTAAAAATTGCAAACAGTATGATAGTTCCCAGTGATATGAAACGATGATTATTCACTTTTGATTGTGCTTTTAGATTTTTATATTTTAACACTTGTAATAGATTTCTAAATACATACACTGAAAATACTGAGATGTGTGCCAAATGTCCTTAAGTCCTTAAGAGTGTATTACATCTAAGGCACTGAAGAATAAAACACGTGACATAATTGTTTAACAGTTAATAATTCATAAGAGTGATAGCAATGTAGTACAACTGACAGATGGACTCATATTCTACACTTGCAACTGTATATACCAGAAGAGCTCATCATCGGAAAACTAGCTTTTAAGGAATAATGGAGGCTTGCAAGTACGAACATCTGCTTCTATATATTACACTTAACGAAGAGACTATTTAGAGAAATCAAGGAGAAAAAAGTCTCTATTTATAAAAAGTAAGCTCCATAGACTTGTCTATTACAGCAGTTGAACGGAGTCATAGAAACAATTATCCAGATTTCTAAGGACTCAACATGTCCAGGCTCGATAAGAATATTTTTTTCAATTCTTAATTAATAATTTCACTTTCTTGACAAAAAAAAAGTCCATCAAATAACCTAGGTTGAAAAATTGAAGATACACTATATATAGTCATATATACACATATAGATTATATTAAACCTATATACGTGTGTATATACAAAATATAGTATATAAAGAGTGATATAGAATATGCCTTATGGTATATATATATAGGATCTGTACACATATATGTACGTACATATATATCTGAGAAAGTCAATAATATATTCGAAGTAACTGATTGAGATAAAATTTTAGTCTTTTCAATAATGGGAATAGTTGTTTCGATTTACTACGTCGTTTTTCTAGTAGATTTCTTTATATGGTCAAGTTACTAAACTCTTAGTGGCAGACGCACTTATATAATTATTTTAGCAATGTGCTCAGCATTTTTACCAATGGGAAGAATGACGGAGTCAGAGGCTCTGAAGTAAAAGGTAAGAGAAACCTTAAATTTGCTATGGGTAAAGTCTGCTTCCATCGACACTCATGTCTTTTTTTAAAGAACTGTCTAAATTTCACTTTCGCTGCCATTTCTTTTTATCCTTGATCATTATGGATTGCAGGCAAAGTAGGACACACTCTGGTCAAATTTTGTCTGTTTTCTTTTTTAAAGCTGTATCTATTATTTTATAGTGCAAGCACCTAGATATTTTAATAACCATAAAATCGACAAATTCTGCCAATATTTAATTTCACGTTAGAATAGGGTATATCAACTCTGACTTAAAAGAATAACATCTAATATAAACTTATATTAATATGTGTATAAAGAAAAATATTCAATGAGAACTATAGTTTTTGCATAAAAAGTATTTCAAGGGTTAAATGAATAGCACGGTGGTTCTAAACCCTTGCTTAAAATATGTCCCTTCTTAGGGAAAATAAAAAAAAGAAAAATGATGGGTATTCACATGATTGACAGCCTTTCCAAAGAGAAGTGTTGCTATAATTAACCAATAATGTATGAGTGAGTGTACATTATGACAAATTGGAAGCTTGGTTGATTAGATTGAGCATATAAGCTGTCAGTATAATTATCATATTTTAATCATTTTTCTCCATTTTTTATAACAGCATTGTCTTCAGCCTCATTTGGTGCTTATTAGATTGATATTCTAAGAGGAATTGTACAACATAAAACATGTCCTTAAACAGGATGAACTTTAGATAAGGCTTTAGTTATGTCTATAAACATTTGCAATGATTGCTGTTATGTTTCTACTTTCTTCTATCTACCGTTTCACTTTGAGCAAAAATGAAAATTCCTTTCTCAAAATAAAATGGATAATCTTGAGCATATACGTCTCCGTGCAACACCACTGTATTTTGATAGAAGCATATAAAACTGCCTTCAAAAGATAGGATCTTTCCCCCCTTCCATTGCCTGTTCTAGCTGTAGACAGATCATTCCAATAGATACCTCGGTCCTTCGCATCTTTTACTTGGCTGGACTCTCTTTGATCACAGAGGTGGAATCTGCTGGGTGCACAGGAAAGGGATTTTGGGGGGAGGGAGGGGGAAGAGGTGAGGGCCCAGCTTCTACTTCCTAAGAGCTGCACATGTGATCAATGAAGAGGACATTCTAAAGGGAAGACAAGATGCCACCGAGGATTCGAGTTTTCAATGCAGAGCCTGCAAACTGAGCGCTCCGAGGCTACGGCGTGGGTGGCTGTTTAGGAAAAACACTCAAGGACTTGAATATTAATGGTCATTTCCCTGTCGCAATCAGGATGCTGGCCCTCGATAGTCCCAGGAAGCCCTTCTCCTGACACGGAGAGAGGGTACTCAGCAGGCTTTTGGGTCTCAGTAAGTCCCAACAAGCTGGAGCAGCCTGAAATACAGGGTTCGGGGTGCATAAACAACATGCCCCTCGAGAACCTGGGACAGCCTTTTTTTCCTCTGTTTTTTGGGGTTCTAAGAGAGAGATGCCAGAGCTTTGTGGACACTCTCCACTAGGTGTGTCCTTACTGCAAGAGGGTGTGAGCTACAGCATTTTCCCGTTCATTTATAAATTTTTACTGTGGACTTTGGTAAAGACGTTTGCTGTGTGGAAGTAAATGGTGTGATGACCACAGCATCACTATCTTGTAGTAGGACCAGTCCAGAATGGGCCAGCACGCTAGAGAAATGTCTCCGAGGCACCCAAATAGCTGCACTCACGTGCTGTTCTTCTGTTGCGTCAAACAGTGGTATCACACCACGAGAGGAAGGATGATGTCGTTTGGTTGCTTTATGGCTCTAAGGTCTACAGTCAACACTTTAAATTTATAAACCACCGCAAAAGTTCACAGAAAGACGAAGATCGCAGCTAACTCCTGGCGAGTCTTCACATTAAGTGAGCAGAAGTTGGCCTCTTTTTTGCTATTAAAATGGCATCCTAATTTTCTTGACTGTGTTATACCACATGGCAAGGAGTCTCATTGTGAACTTACACACCTAAAAGGCTTTTGTTTTGTTTTGTTTTTTCCCCACCCAAGTTTCCCAGAATTTGGATACGGGTTCTCTTTTCCAGCCATTTCCCACGTCCTCCTGTAACGTTCCTCAGATTTGCAGGTGAAATGAAATATGGCAGTGACCTTTTCGATTCCCCTGACTTTTTACAGTCTTGGAAATTTAACACAACAGCAGGACTTTAATCATGGATGTAAAAGACAAAATCGGGCACTTTTAAATTCTGAGGGAGTCTGTGACCTCCAAGGTATCAGACACTCCCCGCTGTCCCCAGGGACCACCGAAGCTCTGCTATTCACGCTTCCCAAAGATGCGTCGTTACACGTTGGGCTGACACATCTACCCATTCATTGCTTACACTTGAACTTGTAGGCCACAAACTCCTGCATCTGGCCCACATTTTGAAAGGTGCCTGAACTATGAGATTCTCTGTGCACTTTTTCTTTCCTAAGAATGTACTTCTTGATTTATTCAGAGTGATAGTCATTCAAAGGTATCCAAGCGTTTGATTTCATTTTAAAGTGAATCCTGTTTCATTAGATATTTAAACTCTTAAAGACTATAGCTACGTGGTACTTGATGCCAAATACTCATCGGTTTACATGAGTATCTAACAACTGGTGGACTGATTCTTGAAATCAAATGGAATGGCTAGTCTGACTCCTTGTGGGTTTAGCGGTGCCCCATCATTTACCCAAGTGTCATTACATGTGTTTTTTTTTTTTTTAGTTTGGGGTCTCAATTGTTGTGCAGTTCGGTTGATGGATGAGATGGCCTGAAGAAAAGTAAGGAAGGAAAAAAAAGGAACAATGTTCTTCACATAGCCCAAAGTGACAGAGCAGATCAGCTCTCTTAAATTCCCTGTCCATACAGTCATTGTGATCAAGGTGATTGATGAAGAATCCTATCAGCTCTGAGCTGTTTAGGTGTCAAACTGATAGGACCAAGCAGTGCTCACTGTGTTCCTGCAAACTGTTTTGAGAGGTCAACAGCTAAGGCGTCTCTACAGCTAGATACAGGCTCAGGAGCTCATGTCCTTTAGATGCAGGCAAGGGATTATCCATTTACATTTGCATGAGCGTTTGCTTTATAGGTAGTCACCTTTGAAAACCAAAGCCCCGAATGGTCCGCTTACTTTTGCAAAGTCTTAAATGGAGCTATGCCGATGAGTATAGATATGTTAGTGAGACTGAGATTTTAGGACAATATTCGATTTTTTTTTTTTTTTTAGGTTGCAAGCACCTCCTGTCGGGCGTTTTGTGGATGACACGGATTCCAGTGGTAGACAGCAAGCTTGCTGCCTTTCCTCCTCACAGTTGTTCTTTCCAGGAGAATGTGTGCCCCCAAACAGCCTGTGTCGTCACAATGCGCCCCTCAAACATGAGTCCCCATGAAAACTGACACCAAAGAGTAATGGATGGAGAGATAGATGGACTATATATGATTTCTTTTTAGGCTTGACATCGGAAGGCTCCGGGCATAACATAATGTGGATGCTTGAAAAAAAGGGTTTTATTTTTCTTTATACTATAAACCAGATTTCCAGGAAATCATTAATTAATCCAAACATAAAATATGTTAACATCAACCCAAATCAAGTATGGTTGTAACTATACATATTTAGTGACTTTATAATCATCTTAATCTTTGATAAATATTTAAACTCTAAAATTGCATATACCCCTGATCGTCGACCTAAAGGGAGTCCTTTCTCTTAATTTCAAATTGCTTACCTCTTAGTTGGACTAGACGTACTGAAGGGAAAAAAAAAAAGAGAGAATGAAAAAGAGGTCATCGCTATGATCTGAGACTGGAAAACTGCAGGCTCCATAAATTTGTTTTATTTGATTTAGGCTAGGCCGTAAGTCATGTAACTAGACACGGCTGACGAGAAGTTATTTTTGATCTAAAGAACTATTTAAAGAAGAGCGAGCTCATTCAAGAAAGTTGGGGGAGGTAGGAAGATGAGCGGGACACATCAACACACAGGCGGTTCCGGCCCCCGGATCACAGGCGAGATGTTACCAACATTTTAGTTTTGCCTATTTGGTCTTTTTGAATATGGCAAGATTTTAAAAAAAATATATGATTGTGATCATTTTATATATTCTTTTTAAAAACCCTGGTTATTTAACCACACATCATGCACAAAGACACTTCTACATTATTACATAGCCTTCGCAGATTGAACAACAATATATTCTTATAAGTTTTGTTTAGAGATGCGGTTAGTTACCTACTGAATAACCTTCCCCGACTAAATCCTTGCTAAAAAAAAACAAACCAAAACCATTCAAGCGATGATCTCTCTCCTACTGATTTAGGGAAGAGTGATCCTTTTTCCTGGAATATCTTCGATTGGGTCTCAATCAATCGTAGTGGCCTCAAAACTTTGTCCCTTAATTGACAACAGGGTGCCAGGTGACCCATTTACGTCCAGTGAGATATTAGGGGAGGTCAAACTGTTCTGCTCATAGAATATTTAGAATATTGTTTGGCATTTATTGGGTGCTGAATAAATAACTGTTGGATGAATAGATTTTAAATCCTGAAGAGTTAATTTTGAAATAAGAATTCCTTGGAAGAGACAGTTCTTTCTGGACCATTGCTGTGTTTGGATGTGATGTCTGGAGATGCAGCCATCTCGCTACCCATGTAAGGATGAAGCCAACCCACAGATCGGGCCAACCCAAGAGACGCAAGGAAGCAGAGCCCAAGCCATCCTTGAAAATCCCCGACTCCTGGATTTCTTGAGATAATAAATTTCCTTCCTGTTTAAGCCGATGTGAATTAGGAGGTTTCTATTATTTACTGCTGATAGAATCTTAACTGGTACATGTTGTTTTATAGAAGGAGTTATATTTTTTGAGCAATATATTTTAAAAGTTTGAAAGGCCTTCATTTTGCCACTTATCATCACGGGACATAATAAAATCTCTCGATAGATTTAATAAAAAGACGGATACCAATTTTTAAGAGATAATACTAATGTGGTACATATTTCATAAAATTCAATAATATCTAACAAATTATAATAAAGCATAATTATAGATACAAGCAAAAGTATAAATCCTGACAGCTGGTGGACCTTTCTAGAGGACCGGAGAAGTCTGAATCTCAGCCTCCACTGCTTTTAAACCTGTGCACGCAATAAGATTCTCCATCATTACCTTCATTTCAGTGTCAAGTTTCTGAAGGTCGTTGCTGTGGTTATCTATTTAGTGGCTTAAAACAACACTTATTGTATTAGTTCTCGTAATTCCTGCGGATCAGGGGTTTGGGAACGGCCGAACTGGGTAGTTCAGGCTATGGGACTGTGATTACAGCCAGATAGAACTAGAGCTGGGACAAGGGACAGGCTGGAGCAGAAACTGGGGAGGCTGGCTGCGCATCTCGTCCTGTGGCTCGGGATCTCTCCACGTGACCTCTGCTCCTGGCCTCTTTGAGCTTCCTCACTACATGGTGGCCTCGGGGTGATCAGATTGCTCAAGTGCCAGCCGAAGTTTCTGGAGAGAAACAGGTGAAACGGAAGCCACACTGTCTTTTCTGATGTAGCCCAGACGCCACGCAGCCTCATTTTTGCTTCGTTTAATTTTACTTTTGCAAGTGAGCCGTGAGCCTGCCCGGAATCGGGGGGAAGAGGAGGGAGGAGAGGCAAGGTTCGCGAAGAGCACACGGCTCGAGAGATACTGTGGTGGTCGTCTTTAGAAAACACCGCCTGTCACAACCGCTGAAGATCTTCCTTTCTGTGGGGCTCATTTTTCTTGCCCCCGTCTCTCTTTTATTTTTCTGTCTTTAATGTTAGTTTTGCCATATTCTCACTATGCGGAAAATCTGTGGAATAACCTCAACTGCAAGTTCCTCAGTGGTAAGGACGTTATTCTTTCTTTCCATGCAGTTCTGGGATCACCTGGGTTCCACGGCAAGGATCAAGCTGAGTTCGGAAAGTGAGCTTGTGACAACCACAGAGTAGGAGAGCCTGGGTTTGTGCTGAACGTTCGAAGACAACGGTGTTTCCGTTGGGTGACAAAGTGAAAACAGAAGTGACGGACTTGGAGGAAAAAGTTTTAAACACAAGTCCTGATAACAGCAGCTAATTTTCACCCTGCAGAAATGTCTCTCAAGATGCTCTTGAATTTGTGGAAATGTCAGTTGCAGAGAAGGAATCCTCCCGCCCACACCCCGAGTGCTCTGGAGTGTCTGAAATTTCCTTCTGAAACTTCATTCAGCAAACTCACAGTAAACTATGGAGTCAGTCTCCTGCACTATACAAATGGCATCGAGGAGGAAGACCAGCAACCTCATGATCACCCACCTCATGCACGAATCCCAGTTTAAGCTATGGGGAAATGAGGAAGACCCAGACCTCGACCCTGTGAGAACTGCCACCACGCAAGGATTTGTGAAATGCCATAATGAGGGGAACCTTTCCATGTATCAGCAACATTCTCTATTCTGAGTGTCCCATTTTGCCTCCAAGATAAATACATCACAGAGACACACCAGATGCAACCAGTTTAGTGCTAAGACTTTGTCTACTTATACTGAGCAAAATGGGAATTTGAAGCAATTACCGGGATATATTTCTTTTAACGAAACAATTTTCACACTGTGTGGTCTACTCTTTTAAAGAACGTAAATTATATGTTCACATAAATTATATGAACACAAAAACTCCTCTGTGGCTACTTCATTTCGCTTTAAATATGCAGAAGCAGATACCAAATTCTGCATTAATTTCTAGTTTTCTGTCTTGAAATTTAAGAATTAAGAAAGCTTGTTTTTATTCTGATATAGCCATATTTTAAAAAATTATGTGAGGGTCATATTAAAATTATAAGAGGAAATGCTTTAGAAAAAATCTACTTTATGAAATATTAATATTACTAATTTCAATTTTTAAAATTGTTATTGTGATTTACTTATTGCTTCATTTATGCAGGATTAATTTTACATAGTATAAACATATTTCACTGTAGTTAAGACATAGTTTGCTGTACCAACTTTATGATTCTTTGGGACCATTTTAATAAAATGTAGTACTATGAGTTTAGAGGGTATGACTTATCAATAGTTTGTTCTATGAGTTATCTTTTTAATGTTTATCAAGAACTAGGATTACTTTTCAAATGAAATTTTAAAATCTTTTTGTTGTCATTCTTGTTTTGTGTTAAAGACGACTTTAAATTTCTTCGTGAATTTTTAATTTTTTTGCATTTTTATTGGAAAGGTTTAAAAAAGGTTCATTTGGATTTCAAAGCTGTAATTAAAACTAACTATATAAATCAATTTGACAATATTAAATTGTTTCTAAGTGCATATTCATTATTGTTTTTAAAGTAACTGCTGATCAATAGTTTTATTCTATCGAAAAAATCTTTTAATACAAATGATATTAAGGAAATGGAAGTATAATAGAGGACTCATAATAAAACCTAATTTACTCATAGTAACTTAGGAAGAGGCAAAAGTATTATGTAAATGCCTAAAAGTTACCAAAAAAATAAAAATTTTTCATGATTTTGATTTGGTTTTTATTGTAGGAAAGCCAAGAGGTGCCTTCTCGTCTGATGCTCCTCCTCATTACCACCAGATGTCAGACTTTTACTGCAAATTTAAATTCCTTCATCGCAGTGTAGACACCTTTATCTTTTTATTTGTAAATGCCCACTATCCTGAAATCATTTCTCTTTTTTCAACTGCAGCACATGACTTAAAAATCTGCCCTTGAAAATGAATTCGTAGACATTGATTTTAGCTGTTTCAGGCATACATTTACTGTTCTTGCGTAAGTATTCCTCTTTCGATTCACTTTTGTGAGTTTTGTATTTTTTTTTTTTGAGATATCTATTACGTTCATACGTGCACATCAATAACAGGTCTCTTACTTAGAAAATAGCGATGACAGTATTATATGATAAAATGATAGGGCTATGTTTAAGACAAAATATAGAAAAATGGAAAATTAACGTCTAAGAATATAAAAATAGTTTATTTTTGATATATATAAAAATAACCTGGTGGGAAATACTATTTAAGTATTTTTATTTTTACATAAAATCTAACTATTATATAGGTGTTATTTTCTCACAAATATCTAAAAACATCAATGCCAAAATTTCTAATTTTCTCATTAGAGAAGTAAGTATAATTTGATTTAGCGTATTTCATTTAACATCATTTTAACTGGCAAAAATTAAACATTAGAGTAGTATACTTTCCTTTTATTAAGTATGTAATATGATCCAAATAAATAAATGTTGTTAAAATGAAAAGTTATTATTTTACTGAGTTACATATAAAATGTTGAATTAAATTAATTTATTTAGAACTTTATTTGATGTTTTTAAAGAATCATGCTTTCAATTTCTGTGTATAATGCCTGATGTGCTTAAATAGACCTACAGTATAAGAAACAAAATGTACAAATAATTGAAGAACATTGGTACTACAGTTTTTATGTGTATTACAATTTTAACATTTATGGGTTTAATTAATATTTGATTCTGTGATGCAAAACTTAATTTCGAGAAGTGTGTAACAGAAACAGGATAAACCAAGAAAAAGCAGATCTTGTTTTGATCATTCATAAGTCTGTTTTTAAACACATAAGCCCTATTGTGAGCATAAGAATTAAAGTAAATTGATAAGAACAGATAAATATGCCACTAGAGTTTATATTTCTGACTTGCCATTTACAACAGTTAATTGTCAAGTTAGTAAACAACCAGTTCCAGAGAATTAACAAAAGACAGATATCTGAAAGAAAAGGAAAGGAAAAGAAAGAAAAGCAGAGATTCTGCTGGAATATGGGCATGAGGGACCTACCTTTCTGAAGCTGAGCCTACCTTGTTAGAATCTGTCTGCCTCTTAGTATTAATGTGTTTTTTTTCCCCTCAGACTTCAGTTCAGTTAAAACTTTACATTCTATTGTTCTTCTCAACTGAAATATATCAGATTCCAAGAATTTCTGAGACTGATGTTAGGTAGCCCTGATTTCTTGCATGATAACCCCTTGATGATTTTTTATTTTTAAAGAGTTTAAAATAAAAATACTAAAAGCTATGCTGTTATTTTTCACTGTTAATACAGTTATTTGTCGATCACAAACATATTGCCATTTTATGATCTATGCATTTGGAATCTTTTTCTTTGCAACATACACTAGATACATTTATCATCGATTTTTACCTTTAATGCTGTTACTAGATGTCCTTTTTGGAAAAGCCTCATTCAATCTGACCTCTTTTAATGAATATGCCCAGATTCCTTAGTAAGTGAATAAAACTTTGCTTTGACTCCATAGTCAGTACTTAATCCTCATTATTGAGACTACGCTAAAGACTTGAATACTTGTCGAAGATTCATTTTATAATCCTTCGGTGGAACTGGCATTCTGTGATACACACAAGGGCTCTCATTGCAATAATTGATTCATTCCATACTTAAAACCCACTGATCTCACTACGATCATGGGAAGGCATTGTAGCTGTTGCAATTTAGACTTACATAAAAACCCAGGGAAACAAAAAGATAGAGGCATCCCTTACCCACTTTGGATTTCTGCAAAACATGAAAGAATTAGGTCATATCATGGATCAAAATAAAATCCCAGTACTGACCTCTCTTGACTCAAAATGTTGCCCTGGAAATATAAAATAATGACATATACTTCATTTGAGGTACATCTGCATAGTTGAGAATAAAAACATCATCAACTTTATCATCTTCCTGTACCTATTTTTTCATTAACAAGTTTACAGGATTAAAGTGACAAAAAACACTGTTTTGAACTGGAAATTCTAACCTTTAAATCAGTGTCGACAGAGAAGTTCTCAGTTTTAAGAACTCAAAATATGAAAGGCAGCATTTAAAATGTACTTGCTGAGTATTATGGACAAGCTGGCTTCTCTGTAAAGGTATAAACTGTATTTCTTTATTGTGTATACTATTCTATAAAAACAAAAACTATTTTAAAAACCAACTGATCATATTAACTATGCATCAGAACACTGCATTTTTTGGTGGCTTTGATAAAAATGCAGTAGGTCCTAAAGAACAAAGTGGCAGAGCTTCTTTTATATCCTAATATTTTGAATGTTTAAGAAGATAGAGACTAATTGCTTAAGGAAGCAGTAGTTATTAAAGGCAAACTGAAGTAGCATTTTTATTTCATAAATCATTTAAAGGCTATTAAGAAGAAAAAGGGAGGATTTCACATCTCCTAGTTTTGTTCATTTCATTGAACTTTCATTATTGTTGCAAAGATTAAAAAACAATAATTATGGTTTATTAACATTGTAATGTTCGTCTAGGCAGAAACCATGCTTTCTAAAGTGAAAGGGATATTTTTTACAAGTAGCATTCTCAAGCACTTATGAAGAGCTATATAAAATAAATACCACAAAAATCAGGTCGGGTGTACTGAAAGTCTATTGCTTATGAAACGTACTCTAAGCCATATTTTAGAGTATGAATTACCTAGGAATTATGAATCACCCTCTCTAGATATGAAAAAGGCATTTCTCTGGTGGGAAAAAAAGGAACTGAGTTTTTCTGTCAAGTATGAATATTTTCTTGATTTGGTTGATGGGAGTCTTATCTCCCAATCCTAATATCTATTAGCAGGGAAATCTAATCCATTAACTTTTCCAGACATTTCAAAAGTTTGTTTTCATCAGGGACTATTTTGACCTTCTCCATTCCTATCACTCTAGTGATCAGAAATACAAATGACAATAATTGATACCCATTAGTTTGTACCCATTAGTTAAAAGCCAACTCTGTATGACTGGGCAATCTAAGGGCAAATTATCTTTGTACAAAAATATTCATATTTTAAACAAACTGTTAAGCACATGATACTATGATGACTAGTATTTTAAGAGCAGCCTAATACACTTTTTTTAAGGTTTGACCTTAAAAAATGTGAGACAAAATATTTTCTGAAAGTTTGTTTATAGTAAAATATGTTTTTAAATGCCCTCAGAGAACTTACTTGCCTCTCTTTTCTCATTTATGTGTTTAAGTCAAGTCCTAATAAATAAACAATATTCAGCACAAAAAATAATTGTTTTTCTTCAAGGTTACTTTAAAATTTTGGAGACATAAGTCTTCTAAATCTGTATTTGTGTGAACAAAAATGAATTAAATTTATACATACCTTTTTTACTGAATAATTTCTTAATAATTAGAATATGAGAATAAAATGCATTCTAAATAATTCAATGGGCAGTACTGATGCATTTATCAAGAAATTTTAATCATTAATCTAAACTATTTAAAAGATTATTTTATATCCAATCTTAAATAAAAAACGTTTACAGTTCATTTGTTACAAAATAATCATGTTATAAGACAAATAATGTAACATACAGTATTGATAGAAACAGAAGGGGGTTGTTGTGGTTTACAGTTCGAATATATTGGAATTTTGCAGAGACAGTAAACAAATAATTTAAAGATTTTTAAAGATTAAGACAAATGAAGATGATATTTCAAGGTTACTTATGCTTTGGGGTGTTACTGAATTTTCTAGACTTCAAATTTACATTTTTTGTTTGTTTGTTTCACAAAGCTATATGATATTTACCAAAGGGGAGGGCTATATAAATTGTTTTTTGACTAAAATAAATGTTAATATAAGTGATTACTGTTACTTTCCTTAGCCAACTATAGGTGACTTCATTAAGGTGAGAAAAATTAATAAATCCCATCACTTTGTTTTTAAAATAAAAAAGTTAGAATTATCTAGAAGATGAATTTTGAAGGACAATACTAGTAAGAAAAACTATAAAAATCTATTTATTATTTTAGGACTGAATCCCTAAGAAGTGAACAGTAGGCGACATAAATATTCTTAAAAATGATCTGATTTTCTATTAGCTATGCCTGTCCCTTTGTCTCATACAGCATTTAGGTCTTATATACTCTATTATGTTTTACTGAAATTATAAAACAGACAACATTGTCCTTAAACAAATACATAATGTCCTCGTTAAGCAAACAGTTCAAACTGCACCAATACTTCAAATGTCTCCAGACAAAATAACAGAAAAGATTTAAAAATAAATCTTGAAAGACTTGCGTTCCCAAAAGCTTTTCATCAACTAAAAATTTTATTCATTGTACATTTTAACTTTCAATAGTTTGTTGAAACAGAAGGCATCCATACATGGACTTTTCTGACTCCTGGAAAAAAGATTTCCCGTTTTCAAGAATCACTAATATCTGAAGTTGCTCTTCCTTCACTTCTATAATTGCAACCATTAATAAACATCTGTGTGCCAAGGACCTCCGGGAGCAGCACCTGAAGTAAATACGTACCTGGCAAACTCTGGACCGGGTTTTCAATCTGCACTACGTTTCCTGTTTCCACTTGGTTATATCCCACCCCCACGTCCTTTGTTTATTTTCTTAATCACACCTTCCCAGACCTGTCCAGAGAACACTGGTACAAAACGTTTCCATGGCCACTTTATGGGAATACTGATTTCCAGGGGGATGCTTTTTCATGTCCCTCAACTGTTTCCCTCACCTTGGCTCCTTCTTTAGGGCTCTTAGGTAGCGCCCATCCTCACTCTGTTATCTGTTAATTTCATCACATCCCTTCCCCCAAACCAAACATTGACCACTCTTGAAGGACTACTCCCAGATCTCATTCTGCAGATAGATGCCTTGACTTTAATTTAAAAATTGGGTTTCTTGTGAGAGTTGGCGTGGTGATTGCGTGTCCTAAAAAAAATCCTTTTGCATCGAGAACCAGAGTTTTCTTATGTTTTGCCTCCCACCCCCATCGTAATACCAAATAAGATGACAGTGAATGTTTTTGAAGCATTATGTAAGCCCAAATAAAGCTTCGTGTTTTCATGCCTATTCTGAAAAAAATTAAAAAAAAATAAATAACATGCAGATAGTAACCTCAAAAGATGGTTTAACATTTTTTTCTCATTTGCATAGCAAGATTTAATTTCCATCCCTTAAATATGACGAATTGCTGAGATTTTCTCCAGTTAATGCTTTTAACAGCTCCCAATAAACTTCATTAATCAGGCAAGCTCGAGGCCCAATGTGTAGCCTGGAAGCAGCTAATTTGCTTGATGAGACCCCGACTTTAGTGAATAAACAGGTGGATAATCTGAGGGCTTTATGGCCTTAATTACAGTCTAATCAGTTCAGCGGTTG
>NW_006439191.1:6728529-6729290 GCF_000325575.1 Pteropus alecto | reverse complement strand
CAATTACCATCTTCAATTTCCTTCCTCTTTTTCAGTTTCTTTCCCCGTCTACTGGGCTTCTCTCTTCCTTAACCTCTATTTCCCTCCCGCGTCTTTTCCGCGGTCCTGGCGGGTCCCCTGGAACCACCCGCTTCCCCCGTCTGTGGCTCCGCGGATACCGGTTTCTTCCTTTCCTCGGGCGCCGGGGGGTCACTTTGCTCCCCCGCTCCTCGGCTTCTCCCTCTTCTCTCCTCCCCTCCTTTACCGCCCCCCGCCCCCCGCCGAACACCCTCCCCGTCACCCGTGGGCCGCCTGACAAATCGCTTCAAGGGCAGCCGAACTTTGAAGGACAAGACAAAGCTCCAGCATATGGCCCGATCCCCAGATGTGTGTCTTGCTTCCCCCTCCACCGCCCACCTCCCCCTTCGCGGGGCTGCTCTGCAAGGGCGGCCGGCCGCCTGCTCCGCGCGCCCCCACCTCCAAGTTCAACGCCGGCGAGAAGTCGCTCCCCGTCCTCCCCGCCTTTTGTTCCGCCGGCCTCCCTGCCCAGCCGGCCGGCGGGAGGACCGCGAGGTTTCCTTGAACCTCATGATTTATGTTTTAACTCTGCAATTAAAGTAAGTTTCCTGGCCAGTTCACACAACGTGGGGTGCGGAGGGGGACCCCGAGAGGCAGTCGGAGATGGCGGGGTGGGGGGGTGCAATGCACGGGAAGACGCGGCGGGACAGGAAAGGGCCCGCGGCCAGGCGCCGTCCCCAGCCGCCTTTGCCCTCCGTGTCCCT